>NW_006160110.1:1238808-1248655 GCF_000334495.1 Tupaia belangeri chinensis | reverse complement strand
TTTAGATAACTAGAGGCTCTGTTTCATGTGGTATCTCCCCTAAGGCCATATTTTATTTAGCCTGCATCAACATTTTGAGCAACATATACTTTTGAGACCCCTGGCAATTCTTTATGGCAGGAAGGCTCTGGTTGAGATTTCTGAAACACATATTTACTAGACTAAGTAGTATACCCTCTGAGGGGAAGATGCCATTCAGTCTCCCTAGGGAATCTATAAGGAGATTTAGATATATTTTATTTAAAAAGATTGCAGTAATGGACCAACTGGTAGCATGGTGGTTAAGGTAACTGAATCCCACACTGCTGACTTTGTGGTTCAGTTCCTGGACCCAGTGGGTTGAAAAACCTGCCAAGAGGACCAGCTGATGGCATAATGTTTCCATCACTGGCCTCCCACATGACTGACCATGGTATGAATCCCAGACCCAGGGGCTTTGAACTCATGCCAGCATGTGTGTGTGCAGGTCCAAAATCCTGGAGAGGAGAGTGGAGAAGGGATTGTGGCGTGGCCATCCCTCCTGGGGGGTGATTTCTCACTTTTTATTTCTCTGTCTCTCTCTAGAAAGCATACATGTCTTATCACAAAAATCTTTCTAGGAAAAAAAAAAAGAAAGAAAAACGTGTCGAGTATGTGTATATACCCACAATCCCAAGAGAAGAATGGAGGAGAAAGAATTGCAGCGTGGTTATCTCCCCAGGAGGAGTGATCATTCCCTCTCTCCAGCAAGCACATGTGTCCTATTACAAAACTAAAAAATAAAATAAAATAAAATAAAAAGATCACAACAAACTATAAACTTACCAGGCACTATCAAGAGGAGAGGCAGTGTCTAGATCACTAATGATTTGTCTGATAAGAACCATTTATTTTAATTGAACTTTTTGGATTAAAGAAAAAAGTCTTGAGGCCAGCAGATGGTATAATTGTTGATGTGGTCACTCCCACAAGATTCCAATCTCAGACCCAGTGACTTTAAACTCACACTGGGTATGCGTGTGTGCATGCCCAAAAGCCTGAGAGAAGAATGAAGGAGAAATGATTACAACATGGCTATCCCCCTAGGAAGTGATTTCTCATTTTCTCTCTGTCTTTCTCTGTCTCTCCAGTGAGCACGTGCACCCTATAACAAAAATCTCGCCCGACAAAAAAAAAAAAGAAAAAAAAAAAAGGTTCTAAAATGCTTTGAGAAATTCACTTTCTCTTGAAAAGAAAATACCAAACATTAATGGATCTTTCTTTGGTCTGTCTGTGGACCAAGAGCCTCTTATGTCCATTAAAAATCAGACTGGGCTGGGACCAGCAGATGGTGTAGTGGTTGCATTACTGGACTACTAAATAATTGACCGCAGTTCAAATCCCAGAGCTGGTGACTTTAAACTCACATTGGGCACGTGCACATGTGTGCAAAATCCTGAGGGGTAATGGAGAAGGGATTGTGGCGTGGCCATCCTCCCAGGGGTGGTTTCTCACTTTCTGTTTCTCTGTCTCTCTCTGCCTCTATGGTGAGCATGTGTGCCCTATAGCAAAAATCTCTCAAAACAACCAACAAAATCAGGGACCAGCAGATGGAATAACGGTTATGTCATTGGACTCCCACGTGGTAGACTGTGGTTTGAGTCCCCGACCTAGTGGCTTAAACTCACGCTGGGTGCATATTCATGCATGCCCCAAATCCAGAGAAGATACTGGAGGAGAAGGGATTGCAGCATGGCCATTCCTCCTGGGGCGTGATTTCTTACTTTCTGTCTCTGTCTCTCTCTCTATCTCTGGTGAGCACATGCACCCTATAGCAGAAAAACTCTCAAAAAAAAATCAGACTGGGTCATGATAACTGGGAGGAGTCTCAGGGGTATTAAAGTCTCAGGGCTGTTGGGACCAGCAGATGACCTGATGTTTACTTTGCTGGACTTTCATGTAGTCAACCACAGTTTGAGTTCTGAACCCAGAGGCTTAAAAACTCACACTGGATGTGTGCGTGTGTGCATCCAAGATCTCAAGAGGCAAATGCAGGAAAAGGGATTGAGGCGTGACCTCTCCTGAATCACCCAGGTGGGGGTTGGGGTGGGGTGTGGGGTCATTTCTCGCTTTCTTCTCTTTGCAAGTGCACGTGCCCTGTAGCAAAAATCTCTTTGAAAAGGAAAAGAAATCTCAGGACTACTGAGTCTTTTATTAAGTGCTACAAGGTACTAAAATATTACTTGGTTCTTGCTGTCGTTTGTTTATTTTCTGTCACTTTCTATTGGTTATTACCTATGTAGTGCATAAATAGGTATGTAAGTAGAGATCAACTGTAATACTCATTTGTATGAGCTTAACATGACACATATTTTTATAAGTATTATCTTCCGTGGGACCAACAGTTGACGTAATGGCTATGTCACTGAACTCCCACATAGTCGACCCTGGTTCAAGTACTGGACCCGGTGGCTTAAACTCATGCCAGACGCGTGTGCATGCGTGCCCAAGATCCCTAGAGGAGAATGAAGAAGAAGGAATTGCAGCGTGGCCAGCCCCCCTAGGGGGTGATTTCTCGCTTTCTATCTCTCTGTCTCTCTCTGTCTTTCTGGTGAGCGCACACTCCCTATAGCAAAAAGGTCTCCGAAAAAAAAGTATTGTCTTCCACAAAATTGGCTATGAACTTTATTATTCCTTTCTTTAAGCAGATGCAGTCATTGATACGATCTGAAAGATTGTTTACAGACTGTGGTGGATGACTATGTAACTTTTAATTGCTTTTCTTTTGGTACTAACAACTGGAGGCTACCGTTTTCTTCAAATAACACCAGGGCTCCATGCCAGCCATTGATTTTGTCATCAGTCCTTCTAGTACCACTTTAATTAAGTGCTCCCATATATGGATTTAATTGGAATTTAATAAGACAGTTTGTGCATAATGAGTAAAAACCACATGATCCTAAAACATATTTACTGATTAGCCACCATAGAGATACTCTATTATGTATGATTATTAGATCACAGGTACATTGAGTACTGCTTCAAGTAAACCTTCAACTTCATTTGCTATTCTCTCTTCTAAGTAAGTATAACTGTTTACTACAACTAAATTTATGTGGTTGTAGGAAGACCAAATTCAACCCTACCATTTGGGTTAGTAAAATTTAGGGTTAGGGAAAAAATTATTAACCTAACATAAAGCAGACTTTTTAATCAGTCAGTACATCTGGGATAGGACCTGAGAATCTGCATTTCTGATAAGTTTCTGGGTGATACTGCTGATCTGAGCACCACTCTGAGAAGAACTGATGTCATGTATTGCCTTGTTTAAGAGTAAAAGCAAACTTGGGACCAGCAGATGGCATGGTGGTTAAGGCTCTGGACACTCCCACACGGCCAACCACGGTTCAAGTACTGGACCTGGTGGCTTGCTTTCTCGCTTTCTCTCTCTCTCTCACTCTCTCTCTGTCTCTCTCTGGTCAAATTAAAAATAAATGAATAAATAAACTTAAATAAATAATTCTTTAAAAAAAAGAGTAAAGGCAAACTTTTTTCCTCTACTCTAATTTAATGTCTGGTATTTGCTAAAATCTGCAGCAATAGGTTACACATTGCCACACATTCTTTGCACTGTCCCCACTGAGAGGAGATACGGGTTATTTCTCCTCTGTGTCAATCTGTACTAGCTCTGGGATTGCTTAGTAAATAGCATGCAGACGACATGACTTAACAGGACTGGAAGCTTCTGTTTCCTCCATCTTAGGCCCAACTGCCATGCTTTGGGCAAGCGCAAGAAGACAGGTCTATATGGAGAAGCATTGAGACCACTGGCTGAGCTCCCAAAGAAAAATGAGGACCAACTTGCCAGCCATATGTGTGAGTCATCTTGGTCTAACTGCCCCAGCTTATACAACCTTACACAAGCCATCCCTATTAAGCCCTGGTCAAATTGCAGCCAGAATAAATAACATTACCATTGTTTTAAACAATTTATGACAGTTTATTTTATAGTAATAGATAACCAACATTTACCTGCCTATAAATTTTTTGAGATAAATTAGGCATAGATTTTGATTTTCCTCTTCATTAAGAATATGTGTTGTAATATCAAAAGAAGACTGTCAATAAGCAAGTCATGAATGAGCAAAGGTGTATACATATTTCAGAATTTGATTTTTCAATATTTTCAGTCTTCACAGGTAGAGTTTGACTTCATATGGGGCAAAATCATTAATAGTCAGTAAGGACTTTATTTCAGGGTATTGAGAAAGTTTTCCATCCTTTAACATATGATCCCATGGGGTCAATAATACTGGCATCTCTATAAATATCCCTTAATTATTTCTCCTGGAATAAATGAGAATTTGTTGTTAAAATGTAAGGAACAATGGATGATTGAACACTGTCACACTAACACTGTCACACTTAGTGGCCATTGGTAGCTTAATATCAGAACTCTGTTTATTCTTTCCAGGAGTGGGCATGTCCAGTTTCTTCACGGTCGGCAGGAGTGGTCGCTCATTATCATAATCAGAAACCTTATGTGTATATGTGTAGGAAGTTTTGCAGTTTTATCATAAAGTCAAAATCACCCATATTTATAGCAGATCCCATTCCTGGAAGAAGCAATGAAATTGAAACAGATTTGCTCATAGAATTTAGATTATACTTTGAAAATTTATATTACTGGTCAAGGAACTTCTACCCAACTTTTAAAATGTATATATGTAAACATTATACTTAGCAATTATCATTTATGTAAGTACAGCATAGTGTTTATTTGGTGCTGATAATTTGTTCAAATAGTGAATTCTGTGTCTGTTTCAATATGACCTTAGACACCCCATTCAAGAAAATTATATAGCATTGTGAGTCATAATGCAACAATTTGTAAATTCCTACTGTATTTTATTACAATCATCAGGAAACACAACCCTATGGTTATTATAAGGGATGTTCAACTTAGCTCAACAACTTACTGCTCTGGTATGCAGAATAGTCTGCTGTGCACTTCAGGGAGGCTGAGAGACCTCAATAAAGTCTACTTAGTAAAATAAAAAGAAAAAAAAAAGACTATAATCCTAGGCAGACAATCTGCAGCATCACGAAAAAGAGTACAGAGTATTTTGAAAGTTTTAAAAGAAAAACCTGCTAAAATCTAGTTGGAGACACAGAGTAGCCTTTCTCTCTTTTTTTCTTTTTTAAGTTTATTTGTTTATATCTTTTATGAGAAAGAGAGAGAGACAGAGAGAGATAGAGAGGGGGACAGAGAGACAGGCACCCCTTAAGAGGATCATCACACCATAATCCACCTGCAGTCTCACCTAACCTGGACTGTGGGTAGATGTGTGCATTCTTAGAGAGTATAGGGAGATTCTGGGACTCAAACCTAGGACCTTCCCATGTGGGTGGGCTCATTTGCATTACCACTGAGCCACTGCCTATCTCTGAGAAGCTTTCCTAAAGGACTCAAAGCAACACTAAAAACAAGACTCCTTTACACCAATAGAGCAATTTACAAACTGGCCAGTCATGTGTGAGTCATCTTGGTCATTTTTACAGCACTCCTAATAGGATCTTCATATTGTGGTCTATCCCCTGCTTCAGCCAGGCATGGATCATGGGCATGCATGCATTCAATGTATTCAGGGAAGGTGCCGGATACGAGCCTGGCACCTTCCCATAGAGTATTATGTTTTTTTTTGAGAGATTTTAGGGTGCGTGTGTTCACCAGACAGAGAGAGACAGAGAGACAGAAAGCGAGAAATCACCCCCCGGGGGGATGGCCACGCCGCAATGCCTTCTCCATTCTCCTCTTGGGATCTTGGGCACACGCGCACATGCGCCCGGCGTGAGTTTAAGCCACCGGGTCCAGGACTTGAACCGTTTTGACTACGTGGGAGTCCAGCGACATAGCCATTACGTTAACTGCTGGTCGCGAGCATCATGTTTTAATATTGTGCCATTGTCTGGTCTCAAACAAACTAAAAAAAATTGCATACAGTAAAATAAGGAATAATTACAGTTGGATCTTACCAAGTTTCTAAGACTATATCAGGAAAACAAATTCCAAATCCAGGTGACTGTAGGTTTAAAATGTTATGTTCTTTTGATAAAAATCTTAGAGAATGGGTAGAGTTTTCACAAGTAATGGTAGTTGTGTATTGGGGTGTGTGGAGAGCTTAGATTTATTTCAGTGGGATAGAAAATCATCTTTGAGATCAGTAGATGGCATAATGGTTACATCGCTGGACTCCCATGTAGTTGACTACAGTTTTGAATCCTAGACCTGGCGACTCAGAACTCACACTGGGTATGTGTGCATGCGTGCCCAAGATCCCAAGAGGAGAATGGAGGAGAAGGGATTGTGGCATGGCCACTGCCCCTGGAGGGTGATTTCTCACTTTTTGTCTCTCTCTCTTCTTGGAAAGCACAAGTGCCCTGTCATAAAGCGCTCTCTTTCTCTCTCTAAAATAAAATAAAATAAGATCAAATAAAATAAAAAAAAACTTCGAGATTTTAAAAGATTTGAGGAAATTTTGGCTTTTAGGTTCTTTTCCTTAAGAAATACGTCTAAGGATGTTTATTTTGCTTGTCTGGGTTTCTTATTGCATAAATACAGAGCTTTAAAAATCATGTTGTAACTTTTTGCATTGCATTCGGGTTGGAATTCATTTCTTCCAAATGTCTGGACCTTTGCAGGCAGTATGCTCCCTTTTCTTGCTATGCTACTTGAGAATAAGTGTTAAGAACCAGGGACTAATCCTATTTCTTTCTTTACTTCAAAGAAAGACACATTATTTAATTTGTAAATTACTCATAATGAGGGATCAGAAGCTCTTGATAAGCTCCAACACATGCAGGGATTTGTGCATTTACTCTTCAACTAATGGAATTCAAAGATAAATTCGAGTCAGTTCCAACAGCCTGAGTGAGGCAGGAATCTCTAACACCCACTGGAATTACTCTGCTGTTTTTCATGGCACCTAGAACACTGATGCTCTTCTGGGACTTCTTGAGGATTAGTCCAATTCTAGGTCTGAGGTTTTGGTAAACTGGACAATGATTTTTTTTTTTAAGATAGAGCCTTAAAATAAGAAATAAACCCTTGCTCTACTAGACCACTGTTGATCTGGGCCAAAATGTGGTCTCATTTAAGTTTTTATTGACTTTTGTCAACCATCTTAATAACTTTTAAATCTTGTTTAATTTTATCTCCCTTTTTATATATAATAAAATTCTTTTATCTAAAAACTTTGCTATAGGGGTGCATATGCTCATCAGAGAGAGAGAGAGAGAGTGAGAGAAAGCACTCCCTAAGGGGATGGCCATGCCACAATCCCTTCTCCTGTCACATACATATTCCTGGCACGTTTTTCAAGCTGCTAGGTCTGGGTCTTGAACTATGCAGTTGGCCATGTGTGATCCAGCACTTTAACCACCACCCCATTGACTGGTCCAAAATGAATTCTTTATGGAATACAATTTTATGAATTCTACCAAACAAATGTAGTTGTGCAACTACCTCTATAATAAAGATTGAGATCAGTAGATGGCATAATGGTTACATCGCTGGACTCCCATGTAGTTGACTACAGTTTTGAATCCTAGACCTGGCGACTCAGAACTCACACTGGGTATGTGTGCATGCGTGCCCAAGATCCCAAGAGGAGAATGGAGGAGAAGGGATTGTGGCATGGCCACTGCCCCTGGAGGGTGATTTCTCACTTTTTGTCTCTCTCTCTTCTTGGAAAGCACAAGTGCCCTGTCATAAAGCGCTCTCTTTCTCTCTCTAAAATAAAATAAAATAAGATCAAATAAAATAAAAAAAAACTTCGAGATTTTAAAAGATTTGAGGAAATTTTGGCTTTTAGGTTCTTTTCCTTAAGAAATACGTCTAAGGATGTTTATTTTGCTTGTCTGGGTTTCTTATTGCATAAATACAGAGCTTTAAAAATCATGTTGTAACTTTTTGCATTGCATTCGGGTTGGAATTCATTTCTTCCAAATGTCTGGACCTTTGCAGGCAGTATGCTCCCTTTTCTTGCTATGCTACTTGAGAATAAGTGTTAAGAACCAGGGACTAATCCTATTTCTTTCTTTACTTCAAAGAAAGACACATTATTTAATTTGTAAATTACTCATAATGAGGGATCAGAAGCTCTTGATAAGCTCCAACACATGCAGGGATTTGTGCATTTACTCTTCAACTAATGGAATTCAAAGATAAATTCGAGTCAGTTCCAACAGCCTGAGTGAGGCAGGAATCTCTAACACCCACTGGAATTACTCTGCTGTTTTTCATGGCACCTAGAACACTGATGCTCTTCTGGGACTTCTTGAGGATTAGTCCAATTCTAGGTCTGAGGTTTTGGTAAACTGGACAATGATTTTTTTTTTTAAGATAGAGCCTTAAAATAAGAAATAAACCCTTGCTCTACTAGACCACTGTTGATCTGGGCCAAAATGTGGTCTCATTTAAGTTTTTATTGACTTTTGTCAACCATCTTAATAACTTTTAAATCTTGTTTAATTTTATCTCCCTTTTTATATATAATAAAATTCTTTTATCTAAAAACTTTGCTATAGGGGTGCATATGCTCATCAGAGAGAGAGAGAGAGAGTGAGAGAAAGCACTCCCTAAGGGGATGGCCATGCCACAATCCCTTCTCCTGTCACATACATATTCCTGGCACGTTTTTCAAGCTGCTAGGTCTGGGTCTTGAACTATGCAGTTGGCCATGTGTGATCCAGCACTTTAACCACCACCCCATTGACTGGTCCAAAATGAATTCTTTATGGAATACAATTTTATGAATTCTACCAAACAAATGTAGTTGTGCAACTACCTCTATAATAAAGATTTAGAACAATTTCCTCTCCTCAAAATATCCTGTCACATGGACCCTTTGAAGTTAAGCCTTTTGCCTTCCTCAATGCCTGGAAGCCAGAATCTGTATTTTGCCCCAATAATTTTGCCCATTCCAGAATAGAATCAGAATGTAGAATCAGAATGTAGCCTTTTGAATCTGGCTTATTTCACTCAGATAACATGTTTGAAAACTTTTTCTCTTGCTAAAGGGTACATGTGTTTTGCAGAAAGAGACAGAGACAGCAAGAGAGGGAGAGGAGAAAGTGCCCATCCTGGGGAATGGTTGCATCACGATCCCTTCTCCTCCATCTTTACCTCCTCTGGATTCTGGGCATGCACACACAAGTGCCTGGCATGGTTTCAAGGCACCAGATCTGATTGTATGGTCAGATATATGGGATCTGATTATCTCACCCATCAGAGCCAGTCTTAACCTCAAAGCCAATCTCTTCTTTCCTCCCTCCCTCCCTCCTTTCCATAGTTTCCTGATTGCTGAGTGATATTCTTTTGTATGGGTGTACCCCAGTTTATGTATCTACTCATAAGTTGTTAGGTATTTGGTTGTTTCAACTTTCAGCAGTTTTATATAAAGGTATTGTATAAATCTGTGCATAATTTTTGTATAAATTTAAATTTTTATTGTTTGTAGGTAAATACTTAGGAATGAGATTATTTGGTCATATACTCAGTGTTTGCTTAACTTTATAACAACAACAAAAAAAACTTTCAATTTTTCCAAGTGGCTAGACCAGAGTTCCTGCTGCTCTAGATTTTTGCCATTATTTACTATGATCCTTAAATTATTTTAAAAATTTAACTATTTTAATAAATAGTTGTAGTTTTAACTTGAATTTAAAATTACTAATAATATTGAGTTTTTATGTATTTATTTACCATTTGTATATTTTTTGGTAAGGATTTGTTTAAACTTTTTGTCCATTTCTTATTGCACTTACTTTCTTATTATGGAGTTTTTAAATTAAATAATTAAATTAAATTTATTTCTTGAGAAAAAGA
>NW_006160110.1:1199502-1238795 GCF_000334495.1 Tupaia belangeri chinensis | reverse complement strand
GAAAGAGAGAGAAACACATGTATCTCTTTTTAAGTCTTAAGGCACAAAGATTTAGATCCTTCCCTGGGCCTCCAACCCAGCCAAGATCACAGGCATGTCAGGGCATGTCTGACATGCTTGGGCCTGGGGTCTGAACCTGGAATTCCATGAGGCTCCATTATTGTGCAATGCCACCCTACCACCTGTCCTACTACAGCTGGACCTTATTATTGAGTTTGACAGTTCTTTATATACACCTGGTACATCTTTTTAGAAATGTGTTTTGAGGGGCCAGCAGGTGGAGTGGTGGTTGGATTTCCACGTGGCTGACCACAGTTTGAGTCTTGGATCCAGCAGCTTGAGGATAGTAATGCCCTCAACTGAAGTGAGTGCCTGTGTGCCCAAGATTCTAAGAGGAGAATGGAGAAGAGATTGTGGCATGGCCACTCCACCCAGGGGTGATTTCCCACTTTCCATCTCTCTCTGTCTCTCTCTATATCTCTACCGTGAGTGCATGAACTCTATGGCAAAAACTTAATAAATAAATAAATGAATAAATAAAAAAGTTCTGAAAATGATTTTAGCAGATATTTGAAGATTTAACAATACTCTCTCCTTTGCTCGTGATATGATGAAAAAACCTTACTGTCTGTCCTGAGTCACTGTACTGAACATCACCTGCTCCATATCTTTATCATGCTAGAATCTCTAAGAAGCCAGCTCCCTCCCTGTGATCTTTTAGAAAGGAATTCACGTTCAAGTTAGAGCCAGGAAGACAAGGCTCCAGAAACGCAAAGTAATGTGCTTGCGGGGGTCTGAGGAAATAGCTAAAAACAAAGAGACAAACTACATATTCTTGAACCTTTTTTAAAAGAATTAATTATTATTATTTTAGTTAGTTGTAGGACATATGTGTATACACGTGCATGCACACGTGAGAGAGAGAGAGAAAATGAGAAGTAAGCTGCTAGATCTGGGACTCAAACTGCAGTTGACCATGTGGGATTCTAATGCTTTAACCACCATACTATGTGCTGGCCCTTATTCCTAAACATTACAATAAGTGATTGACATTTGTGGGTCACCTCTTATGCATTATAAATACCACTGGTATAATTGGTCGAATTTTTCATTAGGGTCTACACAGAATGATATAATTGGACTTGGGTTTATACCAATGACTCCCATTTAAGCACCCAACAGTATCATTGCATAGACATTCTTTTGGGCACCAGATTATTGTATTTGGTCTTTTGGTCTTATCTTAAGTTCCTGTTAATTTGGAATGTTAGGTTTTTAATAGCTCTATGACCAGAATCTCACCATCTTTACTCATATGTTATACTGTAGATGATATAGAGTAAAATGAAACAATGAACAATAACTTTCTTGTGAAAAGAAGTTTCTTAAAAAAAATAATTATTTATGTGCCTATTTCCCTGGGGCACATTTTTACTTGAACAACATTCAATCAGATCCAGTCTTGGAATTAACTGGAGTAGTACTGTAGTACATTACTATGAGTGGCTACTGTAGGCCACAGCCTCAATGCTTGAAAGGTCTTCCATTTATTCTTTTTTGTCAATGCCCAGTCATACTGATACCTTCAATGGCCAAGTGCAATAATCAAATCACACTAAGGCTAGTACTAAAAAAAGCAGTGTGTAGGTATCACCTCCTGGTCGTGCTATTCCATGCCTGGATATGCTCCCCAGGCACCCGTGTATTCCTCCAACTCTTGTGTTTAGATGACTATAGACTTTTTTTTGTGTGTGTTTCTTTGACCATAGTAGTGGCCTCAACTGAAGCTAGCTAGAGATTGAACATGATGTCTATTTCTTACCAGCTCCTTCCCTGGGGCTAGTTCTATCAGGCTCTTAGTAGCTATCTTGGATTTTATTCTCAAGCTATAGGGATATGATGGCTAATTTTGGGTATCAACTTAATTGGACTGTATTTATGGTTTTTTTTCCAGAAGAGATTAACATGTGAGTCTGAGTAGACTAGATGTAGAAAATCAACCTTCAAGGTGGGAGGGCACGATCCAATCAATAAAGGGCCTAGAGAGAATAAATACAGAGGACAAATGGATCTCTTTTGAGATAAAACAAGATAGACTTCTGTTGCTTTGGACATCAAAACCCAAAGATTTTCTGCCTTTGGACTCCAGGATTTATACCAGTGGCCCCTCGAGTTCTTAGGCTTTCGCTCTTGGATTGTGAGTTACATCATCCACTTCCCTATCTCTGAAGCCTTTGAACTTGGACTGAGATGTTATGAGAATCCCAGGTTCTCCAGCTGACAGAAAACCTGTTGTGGGACTTAGCTGGAACAACTGCACGAGCTGATTCACTCAATAAACCTCCTCATGTATCTGTCAGAGGGGTGGGCCCCTCCCACCATGTGTCCGCCACACTTGGAAATCAGTGTCTATACATTAGTGTTTGACCTATTTCCTTCGTTCACATTGACCACCGGTGCTGATTTTTCTCTTTAAAGCTCTGCCCAAAACAAACCACTTATCACTTAAATAGGAGATTTATTACATGTAATGAAAAGGATAAATGTTTCTATAGGAACACTCTACACATCAGCAAAAGTTTGCCCATCTGTGGCTGACTCAGCTATTGGCACCCCTTGAACCTCCCTCCTCCCAGCACCACTGCACAGTAACTGTGCATCCAGTTTCCACCCTGCAGAGCATAACTGAATGGGCAGGCAGACGTTAAACACTACTGTAACCTCTACCGAAATGACCTCTTGCAACTCCAGTGAATTTCCTAATGCAGGTCAGTTCTATGGTTTTCGCTGCCACTCAAACTGGCTCTTGGCTGTTTGTTTATTTGTCATTCTGAGTATGTGACCAAATATTTCTCTCTCTTTCTTTTCCTTTTTTTCCCCCCTGCTGGAAAGACAGAGAGAGACAGGGAGACAGAAAGCAAGATATCACCCTCCAGGGGGGCTGGCCATGCTTCAATCCCTTCTCCTCCATTCTTCTGTTGGGATTTTGGGCAAGCACATACATGTACCCAACATGAGTTTCAAGCTGCCAGGTTTGGAACTCGAATGATGGTCAACTATGTGGGAGTCCAGTGATGTAACAATTACGCCATCTGCTGATCATTAGAAAGTAAGGAGGAAGTAGTAAGGGTGGATTTTGGTTGTATTTCAGGTATCAGTTCATATCTGGGATCGCTTGCAGGCATGAAGTTCCCAAACAAGTAAGATTGTTTGTGTCCTCCAAAGAGTTCCTAATCTGGAAACTTCTTAGCCTAGAAATTTTCTTTTAAAAACATGCCTTATTGGTGTTGACACTTCTGTAATATCTCCCTAGTTCAAAGCCAGACTCATTTAATTTTTCTGTTTTTAGTAGTCTACATAGAACCTTTCTAAAGGGCATAGTGGCTGTATCAACCTAGACATGCAGAATGGAAAAATGTGTGTGTGTGTGTACATGTGTGTTACATGTTAGAAAGACCCCCCTCTCAAAGTCTGTTGTATTAGTTAAAGGTCTATTATTGTACTATCTGGGAAATCCTGCTGCCCTATATTTTTTGTCTAGTTCCTCATGGAGGCAGCTGTTCACTGAGTTTGAGCCTGAGTTTTCAGGACCTCGCTGGACCATTTGCTACCCATTCCAACAGCAGTAAGGTAGAGTTGGGTCGGTGTTCCCAGCCCAGCCCCTTTCTGTCTTTCCTTTTTTCCTGTAACTCCATGTTACAAAATTCCTGGCAAGTCTCTCTGTTAGAAACAGAACCAATCCAGTCATCAGGGATGGGGAAGACCCATAATTCACTTGATTGCAATCCATTTGATTGTCTATTTTGGCACTCATGGGATTGCTTGAAAAAAAAATCATTTTGCAGCAAGATTTGAGTTTTATTTTCTCTCCTTCATACCTGCCTTCTCTCCCTTTTGGGAAAAGATAATCATTTATATATTTTTTCATAAGAATCCAACAAATTCAAAACACTTGCAGACCAGGCTGCATTTTTTCTCATTTAAAATGAAAATAGATCTATTGAATCCCCTAGACAAATTTAGAGATTCATTACTTTATTCACTAGAAGAATAACAATGAGTAAAATGGCCTTGCTGTTTAGGTGCTAAAATGCTAATATCTGGGCATATTTGAGAAATAGATGCAGATATTGCATGCTACTTTTCACTCTGAAATTAGATCAAAGCTAGATAGGATAGGGGAGACTTAGCATGGCTCGTTACACAGCTTCATTCTCTAGCAGTGTCACCTGCATCTCTAGGTAAAGATTGTTACTCTGGTACTTCCCCTGCAGATTTTAGGTAAAGATCAATATCCTGTAATTTTTGGAATGCCATAACATGGTTCTTAGTGTCATTTGAATTAGAGAAACTATGTCGAAAAGGAGCTACACTTAAATCTCATGGAGTCAAGGTAGTATCGAGATGGAAGGATGGAAGGAATTATTCTTTCCCTTCATTGTTTAGATTAGGGAGCACTGGGCTCTGCTCTGTTTGTCCTGCTGACTGGTGGAGAAGCTGTCTTGAGTCTCAGGGTTTCTTAACTCCCAACAAGGTGCCGAGTGGTGTTTCTGCTTCACCACCTGTAGAACACAGGTCAGACTCAACATCCAGTACCTTCACGGAGCTCAGAAGAGAACAATGGCAATGTGTTACTCTGAGAGAACTTCCCTTTCCAGTAATATCCTACAGGCAGTTCATGTGAATGCTAGGCACCTCCACAGTGCTATCTGCCTCAGACGGCATCAAATTAATCCTCATGTTTGTACTCAAGAGATGGCACTGGCAATGTTCAATCCCATCAACATCTTTCTCCTGGGGACTTTGCTCTCCTCTATGTCTGCATCTAGGTTATCCTCAAATTTAGATTATGCATCTGTTTGGCAAAAACTGTATCTGATTTTATATTCTATATACACCTAAGGATGGAAACTCAGGATATGGAGAAAATGATACAAAACTAGCCTTTTCCGTTCTTCGTACTTCACTGTATCTTACTGTGTGTTCTTCAACAGAGATTCTGGTATCTGTAAACTATTTTGGAGATAGCCGCATTTTTTTTTAAAATTTATTTCAGAGGGAGATTTTTGCTATAGGGCATGTGTGCTCACTAGACAGAAAGAGACAGAAAGCAAGAAATCACTCTGCCCCCTACCCTCCACCCCCAGGGATGACCATGCTGTAATCCCTTCTCCTCCATTTTCCTCTTGGAATTTCTCCTCATGTGAATGGTGTTTTAAGCCACCAGGTCTGAGACTTGAAATATGATCAACTGCATGGGAGTCTAGCAATGTAAGCATTACACATCTGCTGGTCCTGATAGCTGCATTTTTAATAAAGAAGTCTGTTTAGTTTAAGGACATCCATGAAAATATAGGAAAAGATTATTTACTGTTTATGAAAAAACCTGTTTTTTAAATATATAGATATGTATCACATACATGGTATAAGTATCAAGTAATGGGACTATTCATCCTTTTTTCTTTTAACAAATGAACTAAGTTTTCATCCCCTTCAAAGAGGTACTCTTGGAAATTCTGAGTTATATTAAAACAAAACAAAACAAGAAACTTACTGCATTTTGATCCAAAATTCTATAATCTTGTATGATTGTTCATACTCTTTCTCAAATTCCACATGACTTTTGAAAAGGGTTCTAAGAATCAAATTTACCTGTGAACATACAGACTTAAAATATTTAAGTGCATGTGCTACAGGTGTTGTGGAAATAATAATAATCCTGCCAACAGAAGGCCTTTCTGGAAATACCGAAGAGAGAGAAATTTACTCCTGGGAAAGTCTGAGCAGATTTACATGTAGGAGGGGTCATCCAAAAGTTCATGGGAAATGCATATTATGAGAATGCTATGCACGGATTTGAAATTTGTTGTCATTCATGATAGCACACGAGTGTTCATGTGCACACACATAGAGAGACAGAGAGAAAGAGAAGCAACAGGGGCCAGCAGGTGGCATAGTGGTTAAGGTGTTGGACTCTCACATGGCTGGCCATGGTTCATGTCCCAGATCCTGGCACACGTGTGTGTGTGTGTGTGTGTGTGTGTGTGTGTGTGTTCAAAATTCTGAGAGGAGAATGGAGGAGAAGGGATTGCAGCATGTCCATCCCCCGGGGTGATTTCTTACTTTCTCTCTTTCTCTCCAGCAAGCACAATGCAACTTATAGCAAAAATCTCTCTTTCTAAACATAAATAAATAAATAATAAATTAGAAAAGAGAAGAAGAAACAGAGCTTTATCACATTGCCATCCCCTTACTTCAGTTCTCCAGCATGCCAGGATCCTGGGGACACACATGTGGGAAGCATGTCTTAAGCCAACTGGGCCAGGAATTCAAGTCTCAGTTGGCATGTGGCTTCCAGATCTACAGTCTAGCATGCTACTGACTGGACCACAGAGACTGGTTGAAATTATTTTGCACCAAATAATTTGTACTTTAATTCCATTTTTCTAAGAACTTTTTTTTTGGACAACATCATGAAAATGATTATTAAATGTGGACAGAATTGCAGACAAATTTATGTAGTAAAGTAGAAGAACGCTGAAAATATGTCATGCCTGTGGGAGACAAATGAATGCAGCTTGTCACTGTCTTCTCTATGCCTCATGAGACTCCTGTGTTAAGTCTGGAGATGTGTGCTTCCAGTTACAGGCACATGGGTCAGAAGGCCTGTGACCTAGCTTTGTAAATTCAAAAGCTCTCTAACCTTAGTTTTCAAGGAGACACTATCAAGGGGAGGGCTGAAATGCATCCACATCCCTTCTAAAAAAATTTCACCGTTTTACACTTACGTGTGCCTTAAAGCCAATTCCCTAAGAAATGTTCTAGCTGTGATTTGAGCAGTGGCTATACATTTGGAAGAAAAATGTTACCTGCTAGAGAGACTATTTTGAATAAAAACACTAATTTAGATATAAAAGTCTTGGTATGTTTACTTAAAAATCAGTTCTAGTCCCAGTTTGCATGTGGGCTGAATTGCTAAATGTGAAAGCTCATTTAAAAAGTCAATTTGCTGAGTCACTCATTCAGTGAAAACCTGAAGGAGGTAATTAGACAGTGGGAGTGGAGGCAGTAAGAGCAGATGAATCAATTTGCTCGCTGAAAGGAGATCAAAGTGGGGACTAGGCTTGAAGAGCTGCCTGCAGATAAACTGGGTTGTCTTAAAGGTGATGGGAATCCAGAGGCTTCCCCAGCACTAAGGAAGTGCTCCTCTTCTGTTTTAAGACTGTGGCTTTGATTACTTCACAGCTGAGTGGAAGCTGTGAGGTAAAGTGCCAAAGCCATAGAAAGCAGAGGGAGAGGATTAGCCAGCAAATAGTAAAAATTAAACCATTCCTTCTAGTAAAAAGTGACATGGGAGGCAACCGTACTGTTACCACATTTTGTTTTGTTTTGGTTTCTTTGTTCTGTTCAGCTTTTTTTGGCTAACTCTAGCCAATAGAATTTTTTGTGACCCTGGAGATGTATGTCTGTACTGTCCAATATGGTAGCTGCTAGCCACACGTGTATTTTGTTTTAGTTTGGATAGATACACATACCTAGGGACTACCACATTGAACAGTGCTTTAGGAAGCATTAAGCACTTCTATAGTACTTGAAAAGTATATCTGCTTTATTTATTTATTATTATTATTTTTTTAATTTTTAATTTTTTGAGAGTTTTTTGCTATAGGGTGCGTGCACTTGCCAGAAAGACAGAGAGAGACAGAGAGACAGAAAGCAAGAAATCACCCCCTACGGGGGATGACCACGCTGCAATCCCTTCTCCTCCATTCTCCTCTCGAGACCTTGGGCACGCAAGCACATGCACTCGGTGTGAGTTTTAAGCCATCGGGTCTGGGACGCAAACCACGGTAGGCTACATGGGAGTCCAGAGCGACATAGCCATTATGCTAACTGCTGGTCCCAAATGTATATCTGCTTTTTCTTTAAACCAAAGTTTTTTTGGAGAGATTTTTGCTATAGGGCGCGTGTGCTTACTGGAGAGCCAGAGAGATACAGAGAGATAGAAAGTAAGAAATCACCTTCTGGGGGTGATGGTCATGCTGCAATCCCTTCTCCTCCATTCTCCTCTCGGGATTTTGGCCATGCATGCACACATGCCAGAGTGAGGCTTTTTTTTTTTTTTTTCTTTTTTAAAGAGACAGTTTTGCTGTGGGGCATATGCACTCAAGAGATGGAGACACAGCCTCCCCCCCCACCCCCCCCCCCACACACACACACCTGGAGATGGCCATGCTGCAATCTCTTCTCTTCCATTCTCCTCTTGGGATTTTGGACACACATGCATAGGTGCCCCGTGTGAGTTTTAAGTAGCCACGTCCAGAACTCAAAACATGGTCAACTATGTGGGAGTCCAGCAACATAACCATTATACCTCTGCTGGTTCCCAGCATGTGTTTTTAAGCCACTATGTCCAGGACTCGAAACACAGTCAACTATGTATATAACCATTATACATTTGCTGGTACCCCTTTGTAAACATTAGATAATTTCTTGTTTAGATTTCATTGTTGTATGTGTTCGTGGACATATGCTTATTTCTTACAAGCGAATTTTGCTTCCCTCCTCCTCCACAGCTATATTGCTTACTGGGAATGCAGAAACTGTGAGTGCTTTACATATGTATTTTTTTGCTTCTTCCAAGTAACTTATCCCTGTGTGTGCAGCGTCACAGGTCCCAAAGGAAAGGCTCATTACCCAGGACAGGGTTGAGAGGAGAGTCCATTGCAGGACTTGATCAAGAGCATTAGAGCCCAGGTGGTGTGCAGAAGTAATGCAACTAGATCTACCTGGGAAAGGTGCTGGGTTTGTGTCCTGAGACCTCCTGGCACATAGGGTATATGCACATTCCATGTTCTGGTCTGGCTGAGACTGAAGTGGGTTTCATTGTGAAGACCCTGCTGGGGATACCTCTCTCTCTTTCTTTCTCTATCTCATGCAATAAATAACTAAATAAAAGAGCTATTAGAGCAGACATATCTTAGCAACTTAGCTGACAAAGACATTAGGAAATCACTTTTGTTCTGTTTTATTTTTTTATTTTTGGTTTTTGTTTTCCTCCTATGTTTTCTGTCTCTTTCCTGAGAAGATGCTGGGTGAGCATTTGCTCTGTCTTCATGACAAAGCATTCTGGCGCAGGACTTGGGTGGATGAAGCAGCATCTGTGCTGTAGGAGCTGACTTTCAAGGAACCACATATGGACCAATGCTGGAGGAGGACTTTTCAGACATGATTCTTTATTCTGCCACAAAAATACTAGCTCTTTTCTCTATAATTTGCTTGTGAGATTTAACATCGCTTTCAACACAGAGCCATGTGTTTAGTATAGACAGGTTGAGTAAAGGAGAAAACTATAATTGCTTTCATTGCAAATCCTACTGGCTGTATTTATATTTCTTAAACAAACTAGAAGGACTCTCAGAGTTTCTGTGACATTATTTCTTCATTTTACAAACACCTGTGCCTGAAACCCAGGAAGAGCAAATGCCTTTTTTGGGACCCAGTCTTGTATGGCTAGTCCATACAACTAAATCCAGAAAGCCTGGATTTAGTTGATAAATTCTGGATATTTATTTGCATTTGGTTATTTATTTTTAATCACTAAAAATGTGATATATTGATTAAGGAATAGAATATTGATAATATTTATTCTTGAGAAATTGGAAAAGACATATATATATATATATATATATAAAATTTTTTTTTCAAGTTGCCAGTCCTGTATAGAGCCCTTGCAGCTACAAGCAATTTGTTGGGCTGTAACCATGCCTAGTGTCATTACCTTGTTACTGTGATTGACATTAGGGTCTTGTTCAAACACCCCAGTACCAGAACTCTCAGCCCAACATTGGTAAGTAAATTCAGCAATTATAAGGTCAATGACCCAGAGAGTCCACCTACCCCAAAGGTGGGTGGTTGCATTGCATTCAGTGTAACTTCTGAACCAAAAGGAAAGGCTCTGTCCCACTGGAAACAGCCCCCCCCCCCAAAACCCCATAATGACTATTGCTCTTTAGGAGTGCGTTGAGCTTCTCAGGGAATTCCACCATACTCGGCTTAAAGGAAAGGCAGGAGCAATGGGAGCTGCTTTCTGGGGAGTAATCCTTGTGGAGGGTACCTCTGATCTCAGCAGAGTGGCTTCCTCCTGTGAGTTTACTAGCAACCTTAGCCTGAGCACTGTTAGTGGTTTTGTCCTCTAGGTCTATTCCATCTAAGTTCCTGGTTCCCCTTCACTTTCCTGCCTTGCTCCTAGTCATGGTTCTTGATTCATGGCCCTCAACCTACACCTGTGCTCCTGAGGAGTTCATTTTTCATCCTGACCCAATATAGAGTCACCTTGTCATGAAGACTTTCTCTGGTCTCCTGACTGCACTCTGTGGCCTCTCTGGGTAGCCCGATTCTGTCACAGAAAGAAATTCTAACTTCCTATCTTCAGTTCCAGGAAGATGTATCTCCATAAATATTTCTCCAGTACTTTTCAGGATAAAGAAGAAATTTGATTGCCTGGAAAGTCTGCCCCTTTATTTTCCTTAACACAGGAGCAGGTCTGGAAAAGAGATGGGTGGACTCAGAGGCACTTTGGCACAGGCTCCTAGGACCCTGGGATCATGACATAATAAATTTATGTTGAGTAAATGGTAATGAGGATTCTTATTTGCATATGTTTTCATGTATTTTTTCCCAAGTAATTTTATATTCTTTTTTAAAAAATATTTTTTTATAGTGTATGTGCACTTGCTGGAGAGAGACATCAAGAGAGAGCAGGAAAGTGAGAAATTACCCCCCCCGCCCAGAGTGGATGGCTGCACCAAAGCCCTTTTCTCCAATCCACTTTTCAGGATTTGGGACACACGTACATGCTTAGTTTAATTTTCAAACTGGCAGATCTGGGACTTGAATCATGGAGTCAGACATTTGGGATACAGCTGCCTTAACCTCCATGCCACCTTCTAGACCTATATTTTTCATTCTATTGGGTCGTTGGAAAGGTTATGATGCATTTTTCATATAAAAAAAGAAAAATACATCATGATTTTTCTTATGACTCAATATTTGCTCCTCTAGATTGGGAGTAAGGAAACTACTAGCTCAAAGTAAGGCAAGACCTGAAACAGAAATAATCCAGATCTTTGCACTTACTGTGTTTAGCTGTTTCACTCTGGGCTTTTTACCATATTTCTGCATTCTTAGTTTTATTGCTTGTTTCAGTGAATATTATCACAATATGTCCATTACTCTGCTTAGTAATACTAATCAATTTTCTATTTCTTTCTATTCCTGTCTACTCACATGCATCAGTTTCAAAGTCTTACTGATTTCATCCCCTACATATTTTTCCTGTCCACTCTTTCTCTTACTTACTACTTTGAGAGGTAGTAAAGCTATAATTTCAGTCTTGTCCAATATATGGAAAAGATCAGAATGACACCTTTTAATTGTATTCCATATACCTGGACAATTAAAATTTCCTTCTAGCAAGGTTTTCCCCCACCCTACCTACATAACATATAGAATATATACATTTGTCAAACTCCTTTCAGGGTAGCCAAGACTGTTTCCTAAAGGAGCCATCCCCAACCCTCTTGGTACCAGGGGCTGGCCTTGTGGAAGACAATCCCTTCACAGACAGGCAGGGGGAGGTGGAGGTGGTCCTGGAATGACTCAAGTTTAACCACACCCACCATGTACCCCTATTCTACTACTATAATATACAATGAAGCAATCAAACAATAGAGTTTGTGCTCTCATGAGAATCCAATGCCTCTAATCTGACAGGAGGTGGAGCACAGGCAGCATTAGGAGCAATGGGGAGTGACCGTAAACACAGTTGAAACCTCCATTGCTTGCTGGCTTACCATCCACACCCCAAACTGTGTGGTAGAGGCAGGGAGAGAGTGGGGGATGGGGGAGGGGGCCCTCAATAGGCTATAGATAGGCCAGAGATTGGGGACCACTGTTCTAGAATAGATATTTCAAAATTGCACTTTCCTCCTTAAACTTAACCTTTATAACCAATAAGTAATGTCTGAACTCCTTAGCAAGATGCTCTCTAACCTTATTTACCACTTATCTATCACACTATCTAAACTCCATAAAACGATCTTTTTTCTATACTTTCTAGACTTTCCTGGGCCTTCTTTGCAAGCTTTTCTTGCAACAAAACTGTTCAAATCCTTATGTACAAAGGACTCCTCTACTCCTCTTTTGATTTTAAGATTTTTCCTCTGTGTATCTGTCCTTATTCTCTCTCTCAGACTCTAATGGCTCTCCTCTGGGTCCTGACAGTCCATTGTCCATTCAATGCCTTTTCCTCTTGTCACTTGGTGCTATGCATATTTACCATTGTGTGTCTAACTTATAAACAATAGGTAGGATAAAGCTAGTTTTTACTCTTGTAACTCTTGTCTTCCACTTGCCAATTTGTTGCTACCATACCAGCCTTTAGGAGTGCAATCATAGTGTCTAACAAATATTAAATATTAGTTTTCTTGCTTGTTCAAGAAACAAAAGTGACTGTCATTTATTTTATGATTACTATATTTTAGATATTATGTTTTATGTATCTTATTGAGATTTGGTATTATTATGTTCTTTACAAGTATACTGAGATTTCTTCTATATTTGCCTATTCTTTCAGGATATTATAAAATGATTCATCAATCGGTCTAAAAATTAATCTACCATAAATTATTTATCAATACTATTGGGTGATTGTGTTGCACCTCTGTTGCATGATATATGATATTCATTAGGGACCTTCCAAGCTTTTCCCTTAACTAGTGACACTAATGATTGTGTAGGGGTGGGTCAGTGGTATAATACAGTGAGATACTGACTTCTGAGATTCAGTGGTTAAATTTTCATGAATTTTATTAGCTGGTTATTGAAACAGCTTTTATTCAAAATTAAATGATATAAATTTTCAAAAGAAATTATATTTTATAAAAGTATTAAATATTTACATGATTAAATATTTAAGTATTTACTTAAAAACCATCACTTCCTAATTATTGGGTCATAGGAAAAGTCGTGACATTTTTTTCTATGCAAAAATGCATCATGCCTTTTCCAACTACCCAATATTTTAAATTTCATTGTTATTTCTACATTTGAAGTTACACATGTATTGCATCAGTATGGCATGAATATTACATAGTGATGGTCTAGTGTGCATCTCTTCCCAGTTCTATGTTCAGTGACAAAACATTGCCATGGTAAGTGTATTTACACCATAGAAATTGGCAAATGCCAGAGATCAGGGCTTCTACTTCTACTCTGGTTGTTAAACATCTACTGGAACAACATTGAGATAGGGACCTATTCAGAGATGATATTCTGTCAATTATATTTATACCAGCATGATCATATCATTGTTAAATGATAGCAATACCTTTGTACTGGTTGCCAAAAACATCCCCCCAAAATAAAAAACAAACAAGCCCAAAACACACACACACACACAAAGCAAATAAATAGGGGCCAGCAGATGACATAGCAGTTATGTCACTGACTCCCACATAGCTGACTGTGGTTCAAGTCCCAGACCTGGTGGCTTGAAACTCATGTTAGATATGTGTGCATACATGCCCAAAATCTCGAGAGGAGAATGGAGGAGAAGGGATTGTGGTGTGACTATCATCCCTGAGGGTGATTTCTTACTTTCTGTTCCCCTCTGTTTCTCTGCCTGAGCACAGAAAATAGCAAAATTTATCTATAAACAAAGAAAATTAAAAAAGCAACAGAAAACACATAACCTAAACCAAAAACCTGCTGCTCTAAGATCCTCAAGGGCCCTTCCAGCTGCCTAGACCATCCAATCCCTTCATTGGGACCTCTGGAGCCATGAGTAGCTATTGAATGATTTAATGTCTGGCCCAATGGGGGCCTCACAGACCCAAACTCTACACCAGCTCTTTACTTGAGGCACAGTGAAGGTACAAAGGAGAGATTATTTCAGATTGGGAATATGTTTCACTGGTGGTTGAATTATATCAAGTAAACAATCACTTATTTATCTGACACATAGCACCAGCCAGAAAGCAGCAGCCTTTAGCCTCCTCTGATGGAAAAGGTCCCTGGTCTCATGAAACAGTGCAGTCTGTCATTACATGCCACAGCGTGTGATCTTTTTCATTTAACATGCCAAGTCTCAGTCTTGCCTTCATATTTGAGTCTACTGAGGAGCTTTTAAAAAAACTCCCAGGCTCCAAATAGATTAGAATCTGTTTGGGGATGGGATGCTCTGACATCATTATTTTTTAAAAGTTCTTTGGTAACAATACACAGCCACTGATCCAACATAAAGGACGAGATCAGATATTAGTAGTCCACACATCCTGATGGAGGTAGAGCTCTACTGTCAGCCATGTGACACTGTCCAGGTCAAATGCTCTGATTCTTGTATTCCATATCTACAATGGGAAAAATAGTAACATGCTCCACAGAATTCTGTAGAAATTACACAAAAGTGTAAGAGAGAGCAATTTCTGAGTGGTAAAGTGCTAAGTAATACTTTGGCTACTACCACATCTTTGTTTTATCCAATGATAAGCTTGTAGCCAAGAGATATATATCATTATAGTGCTTTCTTAACAGTAGCCAAAAAACCCTCTGTCCATGTCTGAGGAGATGGATAGTGCTAATAATTTTAAGCACACCTGGTGTAATTGTGGGATCTGGTTTGAATGCAGATCACCTTCCAACACTATTTTGGAAAGCTGGCTAGGATACTGGCCTTAGTAACATCATAGGGCAGGGAGCTCCAAAGGTTAATTACAATTGGATGCTCCTCCACTATTTCTAATGCCCTGCTGTTACATGTCATCCAGCATCACCTTGTTTTCTTTCATGGAGCAGGAAAGCCAGTCACCCCCATGACCTTTGATTCTTTTCCCTTTATCTTGAACCAAATACACTTTAGTCTCCAGAATCAGACAACTAGGAAATTGTGAAAACAATGTTCTAATTCCTTTGTTTGCTGGAACGTGTAGGACACTGGCTAGATGCTTATACATCTAAGAGTGACAGATGAAAAGGACTGCTTTTTAACTTTAGACCAGACTGGTCAGACATTGGGTCTTGATTTTCTTTTCTCAGGTGCTAAAGCTTCAGGAGAGTAGAAGAAAGACCTGACTCCAGAACTTAGGAATGCCACAGCTGACGTTCAAGGACAAGCTGGTGTGTGCAGGAGCACCATGTGTCCTGACATCAGAAGGTGAATGTCACAGATCTGGGAAGAGCTGTGGCCGGAGAGAGTCAACTGGCAAGATGACTTTTTTCTATCTTTTAATGAATTTAGATTTTCTGATTAATGAATGTTTATAGTGAAGAAAATCAACACAGAAAAGGATAATACATCCAAAATACCATGATTATATCTCATGGATAATTTTGGAATATATTCTTTGAGTATTGTCCTTTTTCTGAAAAAATTCTACTTATAATGAGATTTTCATGATTTTTCCAAATGACAAAATGTTATGGGCATTTTATAAGGTAAGTCCAAACATGGTATCTGTATTTCTCTCTCCTTTCTAAACATTGATGTGTACATACTGGATACATACATACTCTCACACACACATGTGAGCCCTCATGATGCACGAGGTCCTATTCTAAGTGCTAATTTTAATGACAGTCATTTTGAAAAGAGGAGGTTTGTTCCTAGTATGATCACATAACCTCTGGGCTGGCAGGGATAGGCAGAGTTCATCTAAAAGGACTTCTGTGCCAGCAGATTTTATGTTTTCATCCATAATAATCTTACAAAGTATATGTTGCAGTATCTGCATTACCTTCTGCTTCTCCTCTCAGAGAAAATATCTTCACTCCAAATGATGTTAGCTATAAAGTGGATCTCCCAGCAGGGCTGTCCTCCATGCTTGGTCCCAGCTAGCTGTGAAAGGGGCTAAGGAGGAGACACTGGGATAGGAATGCTGGGAATGTATAGCCAAGGTCTTAACGTCAATCCAGTAGCAGAGGGTCATCAACAGGTTGAAGAAAGGTCAACTGTCCTTGCAGCTACTTTTAGCAGCCATAGTAATGGCCTACACAAACAACCAGGCTTGGGCAGAAATAGAATTACAATATTGAAAGGGTTAAGGTAGTTTATCAACTTGGTCGGCTTCTGCCTTTCTACATGGGATCAAGGAACCTAGTCAATGTGACAAATTATTAGGGTTCCACTGGGCCTTCCCTTCTGTCTGTATCAGCCCAACCATGATTTCTAGTGTGGAATGCCACCTTCCATTAACTACACCTTCTACAGATAGCCTTGGAAGATACTGCATGCTCTGTGGCAGATCCCCCCTGAGACTCACTTCTGGTGCAAGCATTGCCATGATGTATTCCAACAACCAATGGGTGTTTCTAATGAGGGCTAAAAGTTATTGATTTCCTTTAAAGCTGATACCTTGTCCAGGTAAGGTTTCTTACTAGCTCATGGGTATGTATTTATCACCTACTAAGAGAGATTTACAGAATACTTATTAAGTACCTCTGTATTAATACACAGAACTATAGGACATTGTCTTTACCTTAAATGCTATTCTGGAGGCTTAAAAATTAAACATATTAGATCACTGAGGCAGAATATGGTTGAAGATTTATGTTATATAGTATGTTCAAAAATATGTCAGAACAGAGAAGATCTGATGAAAACTAAAGGAGTCTGAAGGACTTCTTCCTCCAAGAAGTGAAGATTTACCTCAGCCTTGATGAACGGACACAAAAAGGAGAAAGATTTAGATGAACCTGAACAGAAGGAGAGGAGAGTTCTGTTCCTCTAACAGAGCTAAGCAATTATCATTCAACCTCATGAGAATGAAACTGGACCAATCATGGTGGAAAGGCATGGCGGCTGCTATCTTTACATGGCCAGCAAGAGTCATAAATGCTAAACAAGGAGGGAATGGTCTCAGAGGAATGGGGAAGTCACTTGGTAAGAGCAAAAGCCAGTAAAGCTGAAGGTCTCCAGTTGCCCTAGGGACTCATTAAATTAACAAATGCCTCCAAAGTTAAGCTGTTCTCTTCTGCTTGGCTTAACCTTATTCTTTCTGAAGTCCTTATTCATTGTAGGTCAGTGACTCCAGGTTAGTGGTGGAAATAGTGAAGAGTTATGAAGCTTCATACAGCTATTTGGTATATAATAGTTTGGGATAGTTCTCTATGTAAGATAGTAATTATGCTGTCATTTGTTTAATTTTCTTTTTCTTTTTAAAGATTTTTTTTCCCTCCAAAAGACAAATACTATGTTATTCAACTTATATGAGAAACCTGGAATATTGCATATACATAATGAGAAATCTTGGGAAAGGACTCAAGTTTAAACACAAAATTCCTTTATGTTTTACATGTACCTGTGTACATAGCCAAAGATAACTTTAGACTTTTTGAAAAGAATCATTTAACTTTATTTATTATTTTAAAGTTTATTATTTTTTTACATTCAATCACTGTATATTATTACAGCATACCAAATGAATTTTCCCATCCTGAATATATTGTGTATTGATTCAATCAAAGCTATTACCATACATATCATCAACAGACAATTTTCCATTTTTGTGTCCCTTAAATGTCTTGCTTCTTTCTTTTCCCCCTTGATTCCCCTCTCACCCTCCTATATTTTTTAAGGTTTTTGCCATAGTGCATGGGCATTTACCAGAGAGACAGAGAGAGAAATAGTGAGAGGGGAATTGAGAAACCCCCCCTCCGGGGGATTGGCTACACCGCAATCAATCTGAGACTCAAAAACCAGTCTCAGGAGTCCAGTGCCCTAACCATTATGCCACCTCCTAGCCATGTTTTCTTTAATTTTCAATGATGGCTCTAGATTTCACAGTATCTGCCTGTGACCAGCTATGTGTATTTTATAGATGGCCGGCAATGGTACTGAACAGATTTGTTAAGATTTTCACCTACATCTCTGGTGCAAGCATTGCCATGATGTATTCCAACAACCAATGGGTGTTTCTAATGAGGGCTAAAAGTTATTGATTTCCTTTAAAGCTGATACCTTGTCCAGGTAAGGTTTCTTACTAGCTCATGGGTATGTATTTATCACCTACTAAGAGAGATTTACAGAATACTTATTAAGTACCTCTGTATTAATACACAGAACTATAGGACATTGTCTTTACCTTAAATGCTATTCTGGAGGCTTAAAAATTAAACATATTAGATCACTGAGGCAGAATATGGTTGAAGATTTATGTTATATAGTATGTTCAAAAATATGTCAGAACAGAGAAGATCTGATGAAAACTAAAGGAGTCTGAAGGACTTCTTCCTCCAAGAAGTGAAGATTTACCTCAGCCTTGATGAACGGACACAAAAAGGAGAAAGATTTAGATGAACCTGAACAGAAGGAGAGGAGAGTTCTGTTCCTCTAACAGAGCTAAGCAATTATCATTCAACCTCATGAGAATGAAACTGGACCAATCATGGTGGAAAGGCATGGCGGCTGCTATCTTTACATGGCCAGCAAGAGTCATAAATGCTAAACAAGGAGGGAATGGTCTCAGAGGAATGGGGAAGTCACTTGGTAAGAGCAAAAGCCAGTAAAGCTGAAGGTCTCCAGTTGCCCTAGGGACTCATTAAATTAACAAATGCCTCCAAAGTTAAGCTGTTCTCTTCTGCTTGGCTTAACCTTATTCTTTCTGAAGTCCTTATTCATTGTAGGTCAGTGACTCCAGGTTAGTGGTGGAAATAGTGAAGAGTTATGAAGCTTCATACAGCTATTTGGTATATAATAGTTTGGGATAGTTCTCTATGTAAGATAGTAATTATGCTGTCATTTGTTTAATTTTCTTTTTCTTTTTAAAGATTTTTTTTCCCTCCAAAAGACAAATACTATGTTATTCAACTTATATGAGAAACCTGGAATATTGCATATACATAATGAGAAATCTTGGGAAAGGACTCAAGTTTAAACACAAAATTCCTTTATGTTTTACATGTACCTGTGTACATAGCCAAAGATAACTTTAGACTTTTTGAAAAGAATCATTTAACTTTATTTATTATTTTAAAGTTTATTATTTTTTTACATTCAATCACTGTATATTATTACAGCATACCAAATGAATTTTCCCATCCTGAATATATTGTGTATTGATTCAATCAAAGCTATTACCATACATATCATCAACAGACAATTTTCCATTTTTGTGTCCCTTAAATGTCTTGCTTCTTTCTTTTCCCCCTTGATTCCCCTCTCACCCTCCTATATTTTTTAAGGTTTTTGCCATAGTGCATGGGCATTTACCAGAGAGACAGAGAGAGAAATAGTGAGAGGGGAATTGAGAAACCACCCCTCAGGGGGATTGGCTACACCGCAATCCCTTCTCCTACCTTCTCCTCCTGGAATTTTGGGCACACATACATACATTCCTGGAGTGATTTTCAAGTCACCAAATCTGAGACTCAAAAACCAGTCTCAGGAGTCCAGTGCCCTAACCATTATGCCACCTCCTAGCCATGTTTTCTTTAATTTTCAATGATGGCTCTAGATTTCACAGTATCTGCCTGTGACCAGCTATGTGTATTTTATAGATGGCCGGCAATGGTACTGAACAGATTTGTTAAGATTTTCACCTACATCCTTAGCCACATCAGCACTGTGTGCCCACCAGTTCAATGGACTAGCACAGACAGTGATAAATTTAAGAGAATATTAGTGATTTAGTCCTATAGCTAAATCGATCACTTAAAACATACTACAGTACCTGTAAGTTTTCCCTCCCTCCCTCCTCAAATCTTCCCCTTAGGCCATTGAGAGAAAGAAAATAAATCCTAGTGATATCTTTGTGATGAATCTTTCGGCTTTATTGCTGGTAGTTACGATTCAGGGTTTGCGTCTCTCTTGGTGTTCATATATCTTGGTACTCATTCTAAATCTCCTGGGCCTGAAATAGTCTAGAATAGAGTTAGAGAATCTAGTTAATCCTTTTCATACTACATTCGAGAAAACTGAAGACCCAAAAGGGAAAGTGAATGTTTATGTTTCATTAAGGAATGACAGAGTTGGTCCTGGTTGCAATTGCCTGTTCCTAATTTACTTTGCTACTTCTGCTTTCAGTTTGGCTCTCAACCTCTTTCATTACCATGTATCATGTGTATAAATTAAAAAGTGAAGTTGCCTAGCCATCAGGTGGCTTAGAGGTTAAGGTAGTTGGGTCCTATGTGGCTAACTGCAAGGTTTGAATCCTGGTCCTGGTGGCTTGAAAAATCACTCCAGGTGTGTGTGTGTGTGTGTGTGTGTGTGTGTGTGTGTGCATGTATGTGTGTGTGAGTGCGTGTATGTGTGTGTGAGTGCATGCTCAAAATCCCAAGAGAAGTATGGAAGAGAAGGGATTGCAGCAAGGCCTTCCCCCCTGGGGGTGCTTTCTCTTCCGTCTATCTCTCTGGTGAGTGCATGCATCTGATAGCAAAACAACAACAACAACAAGTTAAATCACTAGTAGTTCCCTTATACTGATATATCTGCAGCTAATATTTTGATTTATATCTCTTCCAACTTTTCTGTGCATAGTTATTGAGTGTAAAACAGATTTATTTTATTTAAATGGAACCTCAGAGCCAGCCCCTTGGCTGATCATGGTTTGAATCTCAGTCCTGGAGGCCTGACAAATATTCTGGGTTCATGTGTATGTGTACCTCAAATTCTGAAAGAAATGCAGGAGAAAAGAAGGGATTTTAGCACAGTCACACCCTATTGGGGGGTGCTTTCTCCCTTTTCCTCTTCTCTCTCTTTCTGTTTCTTTGCATGGCATTCCATTTTATGTATGGGCTATATTATTTTAATACAATATCCTGCTATTGTATTTTTAAATTGTTTCTAGTTGCAGTATATACCCATTTATTGCTTAAGTATATCCAACAAGTGGAATTATCAGGTCAAAAGATATGTGCATTTTTTTGAGATTTTTTGATACATATTACCAAAATGCCCCCTGGGAAGTTTAGAACCATTCACAATCACACCAGGAGTATATAAAACCACTATTTCCCCATACCCTTATACAGAATGAACATTAAAATTTTCATTAATCTGGGATCAGCAGTTAGCATAACGGCTATGTCGCTGGACTCCCACGTAGTCGACCGCAGTTCGCGTCCCGGATCCGGTGGCTTAAAACTCACACCGGGCGCATGTGCATGTGTTCCCAAGATCCCGAGAGAAGAATGGAGGAGAAGGGATTGTGGTGTGACCATCCCCCCTGGGGGTGATTTCTCGCTTTCTGTCTCTCTGTCTCTCTCTTTCTGGTGAGCACACGTGCCCTATAGCGACTTTCTCCCTTTTCCTCTTCTCTCTCTTTCTGTTTCTTTGCATGGCATTCCATTTTATGTATGGGCTATATTATTTTAATACAATATCCTGCTATTGTATTTTTAAATTGTTTCTAGTTGCAGTATATACCCATTTATTGCTTAAGTATATCCAACAAGTGGAATTATCAGGTCAAAAGATATGTGCATTTTTTTGAGATTTTTTGATACATATTACCAAAATGCCCCCTGGGAAGTTTAGAACCATTCACAATCACACCAGGAGTATATAAAACCACTATTTCCCCATACCCTTATACAGAATGAACATTAAAATTTTCATTAATCTGGGATCAGCAGTTAGCATAACGGCTATGTCGCTGGACTCCCACGTAGTCGACCGCAGTTCGCGTCCCGGATCCGGTGGCTTAAAACTCACACCGGGCGCATGTGCATGTGTTCCCAAGATCCCGAGAGAAGAATGGAGGAGAAGGGATTGTGGTGTGACCATCCCCCCTGGGGGTGATTTCTCGCTTTCTGTCTCTCTGTCTCTCTCTTTCTGGTGAGCACACGTGCCCTATAGCGAAAAACCTCTCAAAAAAAATTTTTTTTCCATTAATCTTTAATAATGTGATAGGTAAACAATGCATTTAATGCTCTTTCTGTTTTAATTTGCATTCTTTGATAATGGTGAGGTTAAACAGTTTTCTCCCATAAGTTCATTGGCTATTTGTAGACTAGAAATATTTTCTTGAAACTAATAGGTGCAGATTTTCTGCAACGCACTGACCTTCATAGATCCAATTAAAAGGGTACTGAAAGGATGAGCTAACTGGTTTATTAGACCCAATACACATGAGCTAGAGATTATGTACTACATTGCCCTTCAAGATTCTTTAGTACTAAAAGCCAAAAAAGAAAAGGAACCTGTATGGACACAAAGTGCTTTTATCTTCTTGAAACTGCATAGGCACTGGCGTACATACAGAGATTAGCAACACACAAAATTGATACTTCCATTTTGTTTAATTTTACTGTTTCCTGGACATTAAAAATTATGCCTTGAGATGTGGCTAAGTCCTGTGGAAGCTCCTCCAATACGTACAATTTCTTTCTCTGAGCATAACACCTGGTTGGGCCTGTGCCTTCCCCGTTATCTTAAGTCTACAATCTACTTGAGTGCTACACTGTTTGGCAACCACAGCCAATTGCAGTTGGTCACCATTTTGCTAAATAACGTGCATGCAAAATAATAGACACTCAGCTTTGCCAAGTAGATGCTGATTTGTAAGCCTGGATATCATTCTCTATCAAATAGTCACTATGGAGATGTGTACATTAAATATACATGTGTCTCTATTTATGCGTACATGCTTATTCTAGTGATACAAACAAAAGCTTTGGTAACATTTTTCTGGAACATGATTCCCTTTCTCTCTAGGGAATCTTACATATTGTAAACCTTAAATACACACAAAAATTTATGTAAAAACTAATTTTAAAAAGGAAGAAATAAGACACTCTGTCAGGTTTCTAGGACCCTGTAGAGGGAATCCTTCCCCTCTATCTTCATAACTCTCATTTCTCAAGTATAGTTTTAAGATGTTTTGATGGTTTATTTTATAAAGGCCAATCTCCCTGATCACATTATGGGCATCTTGGGAGCAAAGGAAATATTTTATTCCTTTTTATAGCACTTGGCACTTTGTAGGCAATTAATAAATATTTTTTTGAAGAAGTCAAGTAGATTCTCAGTGAAAGTTGCGTAAGAGTTAGGGGAAGGTCTTCAAAGTGACACTTTTTGAATACAGTAAGAAACAAAGGGAAATACTAAGTCACCTGAAAGGGCATGGTCTCTGGGGAAGGAGTGATGTGGTCAAACTATCTATTTTGTGCTTTCATCTATTTATTTATTTTTGAGAGGTTTTTTTCTATAGGGTACATGAGTTTGCCAGAGAGACAGAGAGGTGAAAAGTGAGAAAACATCCCCCAGGGTGATTGGCCATGCCACAGTTCCCTCTTCTCCATTCTCCTCTCAGGATTTTGGACATGCACATACACACGCCTGGTGTGAGTTTCAAGCTGTCAGGTCTGGGACTCTGACCATGATTGACTATGTGCGAGTCCAGTCCCTTAATTGCTACACAACCTGCTGGCCTCAATTTTGAAATTTCATCTTAAGATAGTTCTATAGGTTACTAGTTCTTAAATTCTTGAATTTCATGTATTAGTACAATTTCAAAAGGTAATACTTTACCAAACAAACAAAACTTTCTTATAAGTTTGAGAAATTTTGTTATCTTCTCAAAGAAAAGACGTATAAGAAGACGTATAAGAAGGCAGAACAGTTTTGAAGAAAGAATGTAGAACTCTTTGCATTGTCTGTATTGTTTTGTTTTCCTATAGGACTTGTTAACACTTCATCACGTAGTAGTACCAGTGTGTAGACTGGTATTAAAACCACTCGTGTGGGGGCCAGCAGGTGGCAAGGTGGTTAAAGCTCTGGACTTCCACGTGACTGACTGTGGTTCAGTTGCAGACTCAGTGACTTGAAAATCATGCCAGGCATTTGTGCGTGAGTGCCCAAAATCCTGAAAGGAGGATGGAGAAGAAGCGATTGTAGTGTGGCCATCTTCCCTGGGAGGATGTCTCACTTTCCTTCTTTCTGTATCTCACTGTCTGCCTCCTCTCTGAGGAGTGCATGTGCCCTACAACAAAAACAAAACAAACAAACAAGCAAACAAGCCACTAGTGTGATCCAATACTTGGGATAAGTGAAGATGTTTTAACTTGCTTCTGACAGACAGATCATGTGCCTCTTTCTGGCCGTGGGGATAAATGCCAAGGAGAAGATGGTGTCACAAGATGAAGATTATGTTCCTGTAATTATTTCTGAAATAAGAGAGAGACTTGGTGTGACAGTTTTATTGTTTTTGTTAAAGGGCATTATCTTGGCTCCATGATAGATGAGCCTGAAGACAATACACAATGTCTGAAAAGCTACTCCCTGACTTTGTAATTTTGATTTTGATTGGACAAGATCCTGGAAATCTATAGCAGTCATGACATTAGCCATTGCTGTGTCAGGAGCTAAAAACAAATCAAAAAGAGGCTCTGGCTTCTAAATTTCTCCTATCTAGAGGAAGCAGCTCATATATGGAGACAATGAATTTGAGTCAAATGGATGCCTGAGAAATTATAATCAGTTATTTTTAGTGGCATTACTCTCTTCCACAATGCCTCAGCCAGGAGTCTATAGTTACTAGGGAGGCATCCTCTTAAGAGGAGAGAGATGGTTGAGGAAAGAAACACTCCATGGTATAGCCATAGAAAAGTTGGTGTTCAGAGTATTCCTCATACCTCCTTTCTTCTTCCTTGTCTTAGTTTGAGTTCCCAGTACCAGACCCTGATGTGAAGATTCAAGTGCATATAGTTTTATGGGAGGAACACATGCAGTGTGTGCAAGGGCAGGAATGAGGGCAAGGAAGGAAGCCAGTAGAGAGTGCGCTGTAAGGCCAGCTACCACACTTGCATACTGGGCCTTAATTCCATGGGCAATTGCTGAAAAATGCTTCAGAAATATCCAGGTTGAGGGATGAAAGATGGGGTATGCTTCCACACTAGTTAATCGTTGGTTAAGAGCTGCGTATGAGGGGCAGATAAATCTCAGATAATTCTGGTCTACACTGTTCACATGTAGATGGATTTGGGCAGTCCTGGGCAGTGCTTCTGACAAGGTGTTGAATGTTAGGCTGATCTTCCTCAACAAAGTAAGGAATCCAAGGGTTACCAGTGGCTCTCCTACTATGTATCACAGAGACAGAAAGTAGAATGTCTGTTGTCAGGAGCTACAGAGAGTTGGAAATGGGGAGTTACTCTTTATAGATATTGAGTTTTAGTTTTACAAGGTGAAAGAGTTACAGAGATGGTAGTGGTGGTTGCACAATATTATGGTATTTAATACAACTGAACTACACACTTAAAAATGATTGAGATGGGGGCCAGCAGGTGGCATGGTGATTAAGGTGCTGGACTTCTACATGGTTGAGTGCTGTTTGAGTCCTGGACTTGGTGGTTTGAAACTCAGGCTGGGTAAGTGTGCATGCATGCCCAAAATCCTGAGAAGAGAATGAAAAAGAAGAGATTGAGGCCATACCGCCTGAGGGGATTTCTCTCTTTCTGTCTCTCTGGCAAGCACACATGTCCTATAGCCAAAATCTCTTAAAAAAGAAAGAAAGAAAGAAAGAAAGAAAATCACACCAGGTATGTGTGCATGTGTGCCCCAAATCCCACAAGGAGAGTGGAAGAGAAGGGATTACAGTGTGGCCACCCCCCCTGGGTGGGGAGTGATTTCTCACTTTCCCTCTCTCTGCTGTCTCTTTCTGTTTCTATCTGCTGAGTGCACATACCCTATGGCTAAAAAAGAACGAAAGTTTAAGATGGAGCCAGAAGTTGTCATGGAGGTTAAGGCAGCTGGATCTGACATGGCTGACTGCACCATTTGAGTTCCAATCCTAGTGACTTGAAAATCACACAGAGTGCATGTCTATGTGTACCCAAAATCCTAAGAGGAAAATGGAGGAGAGGATTGTGGCATACCTATCACCTCTGGGGGGGGGGAGTAATTTCTCACTTTCTCCCTCTCTCTGTCTCTCTCTGGCAAGCATATGCACCCTATAGCAAACAAACAAAAAAAGTTAAGATGGTAACTTTTATGTCAATGTATTTTACCAGTATTTTTTAAATTAAGAAAGAAAAAGGAGATAATGTGCTACAGGATGAGAGGAAAATGTCAAATGCAAAGGACTTCCAGGTGAGAATGAGTCATGCACAGAGCAAAGACCAAGACCTTTGTAAATGCCCACGGAGAGGAACAGAGTTGAACAGGAAATGAAGGGGAAAGTGTCCTTACTAATTATATATCAATCTCAACTTGTTGCATTTATGTTGTCCTACAGATTAAGTGCTTCTGTGAAAGAAATTGCAATATTTCTTTTAATGGTCTAGGATATGCTAAATGTCAAGGTTGGAAGTTTTTATCCCTGTTTTCTATATAATGTGGGAATAATCGCTTTTCCGTTAGCTGCTCCTAAACCCTCATTTCTGAAAATGAGGTTTGCTGATACAGAAATATTCAATAAAAATATTTTTTCCATAGTAGGTAAGAAATAAAATGTAATGAACTGGTTGGAGAATTTCAGCCATCTATATATTCCACAGATATTTATTCAGCACTAGGATCCAGGCCATGTGTTAGGCATTAGGGACAAGGACTTGTTAAGAACAAATGTAATAAGCATCTGGAATCTAGTTCTCACCCAGTGGAAGTTGAGCAGTTGTGCACTACGTGTGTTCATTTTTTCATGGAGAAGAGCATCTCCTGGATATGAGGAGGGTTATGATAACACTCCATTTTCTGTAGGATTCTTCCCTCCAAGTAACACTCTAAATTGAAAAGCAGAATTCTTCCAGCTAGCTCACTATTTCTGCCACGTGAATGGTGTGTAAGGGACTCTAGAATTATGGGAAGGATGGAAACACTGATTTGCCAGGCACTGTGCTAGGTGCTTTCATATGTACATATGTTACCGTGTATATATGAATGTTTGTGCCGCCATCCCTCCCCACATCCTTATGTTGGAGCCCCAGCCCCTAAGGTGATGCTATAAGAAGATGAGGCCTTTGGGGGCTAATTAAGTTCACATGAGGTCATGAGGACAGTGCTTTTGTGATGTGATTTATGTCCTTAGTAGGAGAGGAAGAGATCAGAGCTCTGCCAATGGAGGACTCGGTGAGGCCACCATCAGTGGCCAGAAAGTCAGAAAGAGGTACCTCATCAGGAATTGAATCTGGGAAGGAATGGAAAATAGTATACAATCCTGAAAGGTACATTTTCTCTGCATTTAGATGGTGACCACAGGGGCCTGCACCAGGAAGGAAAGTATGGGAAGTGAAACTAAGAGCTGGAGCCAAGGGGCTCCACATCACACCTGCACTTGCTTGACTCTGAGGTGAATTCTAGCCTCTGAGAGTTTCTTGACTTGTGAACGGTGAGAGCACTGGTGTGTAATTTCAGTTGTCTCCTTTCGTGGTAGGGCTATAACACTAGAGTTAGTCCTTTTCCTTTGTTTTTGCAAGTAGAGAGAGGCTTAATTCTAACATGTAGTGCAAATTCCTTGTGTCCCAGGGCCGGCAGGGGCATAGTAGTTAAAGGCACTGGAATTCTGCATGGCCGACCATGTTTGAGTCCTGGATCTGGTGGCTTGCTTTCTCACTTTCCATCTCTCTCACTCTCTCTCACTCTGTCCCTCTATGGTCAAATTAAAATAAATAAGTAAATAAAAATAAAACTTTTTAAAAAAATAATCCTGTGTCCCAGCTTACCAGGGTTCTAATTATAGACCTCCTTCATCCTCTTTTTGGTCAGTTTTACTGAGGTAACACTTAGAGTGAAACCACTGCATTTATCATGCAAGTTTGAGTTTTGATGAACATGTGAAGTATGTGTATGTGTGAACCCATGATGACTATGAAGATATGGAACAATTCCATCAGCCCTAAAAGTTTTCTCTTGTGCTTTTAACTTCTCACCCTGCTCTTTGAGAATGACAACTGCTAACTGTTTTTTCTGTTCCTATAGTTTGCCTTTTTCAGGAAGTCATAACATGGAGTAATACAGTGTGTACTCATTTGGGTCTGGCTATTTTTCATGAAGACGGGCTTGAAAAACTTGGATATTTATTCATCTGATTTTAAACGTCTTTCATAGAAGGTAAGCAAGCTAAAGATCCATTAGGGGCAACAAATGAACAACTGTATATACATTTCTTTGTATGGTTCCATCATTCAAAAACAACAACAAAAATGAAGGGAGTAGAGGTTGTTTTATTCTTCTGATGTTTCAGGGGTCAAAGATTACTGGTATACATGAAAATATTTATATAACTTTGGGATTTCTTCTTTTGGAAAAAAAAAAAAAGAAAGAAAGCCCACCTTTCTCATATTGGAGTACCATCTGAGCAGAGAGTAAGTACCACGTTAGAACGATGTCATCTTTTCTTAATCATAAATTTAGGGATTGGCACACAGCTAGCATGTAATACATGTTTGGCAAATGAATAAAATGTCACCTTTTTTCAGAACCAGCAGTTGGCGTAATGGCTATGTTGCTGGACTCCCATGTAGTCGACTATGGTTTGGGTCCCAGACCTGGTGGCTTAAACTCAGGCTAGGCCTGTGTGCGTGCGTGCTTAAGATCACAAGAGGAGAATGGAGGAGAAGAGATTGCAGTGTTGCCATCCCCCCAGGAGAGTGATTTCTCGTTTTCTGTCTCTCTTTGTCCTGGCAAGTGCATGTGCCCTATAGCAAAAGACCTCTCAAAAAAAAAAAAAAAAAAAAAAAAAGTCGTATTTTTTCATTCATTTGGTACTTTTCTAAATGTTATGCTAGTCCCTATTTCTTTTTTCTTGGTTTTTAGGGAGAAATTTTTGCTAGAGGGCACATGTGCTTGCTGGAGAGGCAGAGAAACAGAGAAAGAGAGAGTAAAAAATCACCCCCCAGGAGAGGATGGGCATACTGAAATTCCTTCTCTTTTTTCTTCTCAGGCTTTTGGGTGTGTACATGTGCCTGGCATGAGTTTTAACTTGCTGGGTCCGGGACTTGAACTGTGGTTAACTATATAGGAGTCCAGTGATGTATCCTTTATGCCATATGGGGGTCCCAGCTAGTCCCTATTTTGAACGGTCAACTCTCATAAATCTACTATATCGTATTAAGTGATTTTTGTCTTTGATATTGATTCTTTTGGTTTCAATTCTTTTCCTCAACCTAAATACCTCTGTTCTATCATTTATTTGCCTAGCTCTGCTCTGAGTATGTGTTTCTTGATGCAGAGTGATACTGTGATTATGTGACATCTTACTTTCTGACAGATGATGGTGGCTATGATGGGGGCATGGGGATAGTCATTTGGTTTTGTTTCTACTTCTCTGCTTGAGGATATGCAGGGTAGTAGATTGGATTACTGTCTTCCCTATAACTCATTGTGTGGCATTCATTACCTCCTAAAGGGAGGAGAAGAATTCATGACCCCATGACATCAAGCATAGCTTTGTGACTTGATTTGACTAGTAAATGTGAGCCAATAGGACGGAGCCTCTAAAAGCATCCTATCATTTATCCATCAATGTTTTCTCTCTTCCATGAGATGAAGGGTTACTTCTTCAGCCTAGATCATACATTTTCAATGGGTGGGATGTTGCCTATTTTGCCCCAGTGGGGTAAAATCGATTGTTGAGGGGCAAAAGCTCTTTATACAGAGAGCACAGATATACATAAGAACAGGCTCATATATGAGGAGTTGAGAAACTCTGGACTCAGTCCTCAGGATGGGGAAGAAGAGTGTAGCAGAGCCTGGAACCAGTCAACCGTAGCTAATGTACAACATGAGGAAGAAATGAACCCTTGCTATAACCTACTCAGAGTCTGGGGTTGTTAACATGGTATAGTCTAGTAAAGAGCAATCTGCTGACTTCCACAGCCTTAACAACACACTGGGAAATTTCCATGTGCCCTAATTCTTGGAAGTTTGGTTCAGAAGTTCTAATGTATGGTCTGGTAATATCTATTTTTAAAAAAGCTCTTCTGAGAATTGTGATGTACATTTAAGTGTAAGGCCAGTTATGTTGACCAGGCCAAAGCGCTCTGATTCACTGGTAGAATCTAGTCATCTAGGTAAATTTGTTTCTGCAATAACATTTGGTGTTCTGAGTTATTTCAAAATTATGATCAGAGAGCTATGGCAAACACTAAGAGACAGAGGTCTCATTAGTCCAAAGATAATTGGCAAAACCCACCTGAAGCTTCTATTTCTTCACCTGATATTTCCTCAAGTCTATAGTTTTTATTAAAATTAAATTATTTTTTCCTGCCAGTTTACGAACTTAATTGTACAATGTTACTGATATTTTGAAGAAAGCAGAGAACAAAGACTTTGAGTTGTTGATGGAGCCTTTGAGTTGCTGTGCCAAACCTGGAACTTCCTAACCTTAAACTTCTTTATATACGAGAGAGATAAGTATCTTCATTGTTAGAACGACTTGTCCTTTAGATGTTCTGTAATTCTAAGTCAAAGTGTCTCTAACTGAAACAGAGTCCCTTCTCTATAATGACTTTTTCAACTACTCCTGGCCACATTTTCATTCTTTCAAGTTCCATGTCATTTCTACTACATATTTGTTCCTATGTCTTATCAACTACTTTCTTTCTTTAGTGGTTTTGTAACCGTGTTGGAGATAGGAAACATTGTCTATTTGTTATTGTAAGTGTTCCATACAACTTTCTCGTAGAACAGTAAAATTCTTGTTAAATTACTTGATATTTATTCTTCGAAGTTTGCCATTTTAAGCCTACGGTATTGAAGTCTACTACTTGCCCAAGGTGACAGTGTCTCACGCCAGCTAAAAGCAGCTGCCTTTATTCATCACTGGATAAGGCATAACTTGATAGAACTGGACACTGAAACACACAGTAAAGTTTCTATGAAGGAAAGACTAACGCCTTTTGGGTAAAAGTATAGTTCACTTCATGTGTTTGTCCCTTTTAACCTCTTAGTTGCATGTTTTTAATGACTTCTTTAGTCTGTGGATATTTGAAACATTAACATAATTATCTATCTTAACATATTGTATTTACCACCTGCTGGGGATGAAACATTGCAACTATCACTAGTAGCTCATTAACTACAACACTAGTCCCTCATTAACAGTGTTGACCCAATTACATGTTGTATATCCCAGAGACAAATAACTGTAATTGCAACTCAAAAGTGATTTCATAAACACGAAGATCTTTTTTTTTTTGAAATGCAAATCAGAATGCAGTATTTGAATTTTCCACATAAATACAGGTTTAAATGAAACAAAATCGTTCAACCAAGTAAAATAAAAATTCAATCTAAAGAGAGGCCATTTGGAATCAATTGGTACAGAGCACATTCTGCTTTGAAGGATCAAAATACTTTCATTGCTGGGTGCAGAAATTAAACAAGTTAGCAACAATGAAAGCCAGACATCTGGTAAGTGACATCTACCCTGGCTATCAGCAGGTAGTGATTTTCTTTTGGAACCATTCAGAGCATTGTCTGCTGCCTGGACAATGGAAGTTTGATGAAGCATTGATATAATCTGCCTGGAGGTTGTAAAGCTCCATTTAAGAGATGGAAAACCAAGGCGATTTGTGTGGAAAAAATTCATTATATCTACATCTATATGTAGATATAAAAACTATGCCTCCAACCATCACATAGAAGAGACATGTATAAATAAAAGCAAATGTAGTGTGATGTATTTGCAGAGCTAGGACATTTTTTTTTTAAAGCAAGAAAATTTCAATGATAAAAATTCGGCAATGATAGCCCAGGGAGCGAGAACTCTGAGAAAGAATCTGTGCTGAAGTCAAGATGTTAAAAGTGAAGACATTTCTCCAAACCACAGCTTTTTAGCTTTTTTTTTTTTTTCCTAAGAGAGATTTTTGCTATAGGATGTGTGTACTTATCAGAAAGATAGAAAGTAAGAAATCATCCCTCAGGGGGGATGACCATGCTTCAGTCTCTTTTCCTCTGTTCTCTTCCAAGGATCTTGGGCATGCATGCATACTCACCTGGCCTGAGTTTCAAGCCTGGGTCCAGGACTCGAACCATAATCAGCCCACGTGGGAGTCCAGCGATTTAACTACTATACCATCTGCTAGTCCCCACAGCCTTTTTTTTTCTTTTTTTAACTGTTGGAAAAACACTTCTAATGGAGTGGGACCAAGGGATGGAGATGGAAGGAAAATAGCAAAAGGGAGGATAAAACTTTGAAATTTACTACTCAGAAAACCAGCTTCCAGGGTTTTCTGGAAAGTCTCGGTTCAACAAACATTCAGTGTAGTGCTAATGCCTGTTCTTGTTCTCTTACTTAACAAGGCAATGTGACCCATCAAATGCTGCACTTTCCATGTACAATATTAAAATAGCCAAACAGAACGAGTGTCAGAAACCTAGGCACTATCATGAATCTGGAGCAGCAGCTCTACAAAACAGGACTTGGGACCTGTGTTTCAGAAAGACATCGCTGTCATAGTTAATGTGAAACATTGATAAGATGATAGCCTTAAGTGACACATTAGCAATGCAATTGGACCCACCTGGGAAGTTCTTGGGTTCAGGTCCCAGGGCCTCCCTTAAGTGCTGGTTAGATCAAGTGCCTATGATCTAAGCTGGCTGAGACTGATGGTAGACCACAATGTGATGGGGATGCCCTCTTACTCACCTTTTGAAGGAAATAGATGAATAAACTTTAAAAAGAAAAAGAAAAAAAGCAATAGCCTAGATAAATTCTCTCTTTTTAAAATTTCTCTTTTTATTTTTAGAGAGATTTTTGCTATAGGGTACGTGTGCTCACCTGGGAGACAGAGAAGGAAAGAGATATAGAAAGTGAGAAATCGACCCCTGGGGGGAATGGCTACGTTGCAATTCCTTCTCCTCATTCTCCGCTTGGGATTTTGGGCACACACGTACACGTGCCCAGCATGAGTTTTAAGCTACCAGGTCTGGCACTTAAACTGCTCGACTACGTGGGAGTCCAGCAACGTAATCATTATGCCATCTGCTCATCCCAAGCCTTGATAAATCCTATAGTTGAGAAATAAAATTCTGTGACCTCCCTTGCAGGCTAAAAAGGACATAAGAAATACAGTTCTAGCTCAGACACAGGCTGGATGATCTAGGACAAAATCCTGGAGTCTCATTGTCTTTGTTTTTAAAGTGTAGTACCATTACCTGATCTCTAGACAGTTGTGAGAATCAAATGATGCAAAGTTTATGCAAAGTGCCTTTAAGATTGCAGCATACACAATAAAAGTGTTAATGCCATCTATTGGAGAGGAAATGAAGCAGGAATTGATTCTGGCTGGGGACACCTTTTGGGAGCGCTGTGAAACTCCATAGCTTGGTCAGGGTGCTTGACTGCCCAGAATGTGCTGAGTTTGGGAGTTAATCTGATCCTGTGGATCAATTGTAATTGACTTATGTCACACAGATTTTTTTGCCATTTGTGCAGTAGTCTTTGATGGAAAGTCACTGGGAAGTTATGTAGTTTCTTAACAGTACAATATTAAGGAAAACATTTATCTGCTCAGTATTATTAAACTCTTGGAGCTTGCTTTTTAGAACATATCTCCTTCAGTCTTTATTTTTTAAATTGAGGTATCTTCAATATATTTGTCAAAAAGTGTGTAATTTTACTTGCGTTATATCTTAGCCTCTGCAATTTTGAACATGTCATTTATTAGCTTATTTCAGTTGTTTTTTCTTTTTAATAATTTTTTCTACGTGGGAGTCGCTATAGGGTGCGTGCACTCGCCAGACAGACAGAGAGAGACAGAGAGACAGAAAGCGAGAAATCACCCCCCAGGGGGGATGGTCATGCCACAATCCCTTCTCCTCCATTCTCCTCTTGGGATCTTGGGCATGCACGCACGCATGCCCACGTGCCCGACGTGAGTTTTTAAGGCACCGGGTCCAGGATGCGAACTGCAGTCGACTACGTGGGAGTCCAGTGACATAGCCATTACGCTAACTGCTGCTTCCCCTTTCTGATTTTCTGACTTTAAAGTTCTCTTTCTCTGCTTCTCTGTTACACACACACACACACTCACCCCTGCCTCAATGGCATATTTACCTATTGACTGTGTAAGATGTCTGCCTTCTCCATTTAACTTAAGATTTTTCACACTGGTATAAGAAGTCATTGCTCCAAACTTGCAATTTTGATTTCCAGGCAGGGGATGAAATGAAGTTTCTTTCACAAAGTTTGAGTCTTGCACTCGGGGTCAGGATCTTTTGACTTTCTTCTTTGCAACCTATTCAAAACCATGTTGTGTAGCAAGAGACTCCTTAATGCAGGACTATCCAGTTTTAACTTTTCTGAGTATATTGGAACAGGAATTTAAAAGAAAATTTGAAAAACAGTAATATGATACAGAGTATTAATCATTGTTTTTCTCCCCAAATCAATCTCAAGTGTGGCCCAGAGAAAGCTATTTCAATTGCACAAAAATCTGGCCTAACAGTTTGAAGCACAAAAACAAATTTGGCAGAATAAACCAAAACCAAAAGCAAAACCAAACCAAAAGAACATCAGTCCCCCCCTCCCCTGGCGCCAGCAGGTGGCACAGTGATTAAGGGCCTTAGACTCCCACATGGTTGACTGCGGTTTGAATCCCAGACCTGGTGGCTTGCTTTCTCACTTTCCGTCTCTCTCTCTTTCTTTTGCTCTGTCCCTCACTGGTAAAATAAGTAAATAAATATATAAAGTAAAATAAAATAATTCTTTAAAAAAATCCCCCCAATTTTAATTTAATACATAAAACTGTCTTGGGCTACCCCTGGAGCCTAGTGTTTAAGGAGGCAGGACCTCACATGGCCAATTGCTGTCTGAATCTGTGTCCTGGTGTCTTGAAAAATATACCGGGTGCTTGTGTGTGCATGTCCGAAATCCCAACAGGATGGAGAAATGGAGGAGAAAGGATTGTGGCATGACCAACCCCATGGGGCAGTACTTTCTCTCTCTGTCTCTCTTTCTGGTGAGCACATGTGCTCTCCGACGAGTAAGATAAATAAATAAACTCGCGACAGAGTGTTGATTATCTGCAGTAGAAGGAGAGGCTGGCAGCATTCTATCTCTGTATATGATGAAATATTAAACCACATCAAAATATCAAAATGAGATTCATCCTTTTCTACCTGGAAATTTTGAGAATCAAGTATGTACATGTGTGTGGTTGTATGAAATTGGCTATGTCAAGAATATTTATGTCTGAGGACCAGCAGTTAGTGTAATGGCTATGTTGCTGGACTCCCATGTAGTCGACAGCGGTTCCAGGCCTGGACCCGGTGGCTTAAACTAATGCCGGGCACGTGTGCGTGCGTGCCCAAGATCCCTAGAGGAGAATGAAAGAGAAGGGATTGCGGAGTGGCCACACCCCCCCCTCCCCGCCAAGGGGGTGATTTCTCGCTTTCTATCTGTCTCTCTCTTTCTGGTGAGCACACGTGCCCTATGGCAAAAAAAACTCTCCAAAAAAAAAAAAAATCTTTATGTCTGTTCACAGCTCTGTTACAAAACAATATTTTCCAGATATCTCATTTTTTCTTCCTATTAACTATGTTAGGAAAATACAGCAGTAAAGTGGTATGCAAAGTTAACATAAGATAACAATGGTTTTGATAATTAATGAAAGAAAAGGGAAGCTTATTAGAGTATCTAAGTTGGTTTACTTACAGTCCCTAATTGCATCTTTGATAACAGCAGCCTAAATTTTAGTGAGCACCACTTCCTCCAGCCTGAGTCTGTGATTTAATTGTTGTTAACCAGGGAGCATAGTCCAATCTTAGCCAATGAAAACCAATCAAGGGATTTTTAAAAACAGTATTATCAGGAAAGGATACTCTGTAATCATCTTTAAGGATATTCTGTACTCATCTTTTTAGATGTCAAGCACTAAGGACAAAGTGAGGATTATCTAACGTCATCTCGACTGCTAAATAGACAGCTCATTTGTGACCAAAGCCATCACAGGGCAGCAAAAGGAGAGATGGAGAGAGGTGAGGTGAGTGGAGAGTGTGGCCTTTGCCTACTCACATGAAGAATTTTTAATAATTAGGAAAAGGTATTTTCTTTAGGTGTGTGCCAAACTTGGCAAATACACACTCTCAGTTCAAAGAAGAAGAGGTCTGTCCTTCCGTGTGAAAGCAGGTCATGTCAGAGACATGATTCTGAGAGTGACGTGTAAGCTGGGGGCATATGTGCAGGGCACACTAAACTATTTATTCCCTTGGTATTTTATTGCTTTTTGCTTTTATTATTATAAGTTCCTTTTTACTTTTTCTTCTTCAGTTTTTGGAGGTAATTTTTCTAGTTTCTTGAGTTTTTGTTCTTTTTTTTGTAATAATAAAGGTACTTGATGCTATGGGTATTTTACTGAATACAGCTTTTCCCCTATCTTTTAAGTGTTGGTATGTTGTGATCACAATCACAATATCATAGAGTTTACAATTGTTTAGATTCTTCCTTTGAGCCAGAAGTAATTTAGAAATATGAGTTTGCTCTCTCTCTCTCTCTCTGTGTCTTTATTTCCATTTCACTGAATTTATTTTTGTTAACCTTTTATTACCGTGTACTTCAATAAATTATGCTCATGACAGGTAAGAGTCTCAAGGTATAAAAATAAGTTAGGAAAAACTCTGGACTTGTTTCAAATTGTTTTTCCACTGGATTTTATAGATTAATCTACCCATTCAGTATGTCCACTTCTGTCCAGATTTCTAAATCCATCCCCAACTTCCAGCTGGGTTTCATAAAGGAAATACATAATAAATGCATGAGTTACTAATAAATGAAGACCCAACACTAGTGAGGTTTAACTTTAGAGGGTTTGTTTCTTTTTATTAGGTTGTTGATAAAGTTGTGACCTATTTTTCTGTTTTTCTATGCAAAAATGCACCAGGACTTTCCCGACAACCTACTAGTTGCCCATCTTCTCTAACGCTACCTGCCAAGGAAGTGGCTTCTTTCAACCATTTCAAACTTTGTTACGCTCCCTAATAACTGAATTCGTCTTTTCTATATCTAACACCAAGACACAAAATTAAGGGTTACTTATATATATTAAATAAAGAACGAGTTGGTTAAGATAATTTCGTCTGGAAGTTTTTGTTTGTTTGTTTGTTTTTTAATATGGTTGAATAATAAGAACAATTTGTTATTTCCTAAATCCATAAACATGGTTGACCTAGGGGCTGTTAAGATTGTGGTCAAAAGTCCTCAAGGATTCTGACTTTTCTTATTCACAGCCCCACTTCCTGTGCTTGCAGGATTGTTTCAGCAGTTCCAGGTGCTTCATAGCTTATCCAATATTATTGAAGAAGCAGGAAACTTTCTTAGAATGTCTCTAGCAAACATCTTCTCGAGTCTTTCTGCCCAGAACGGTGGGAATGTGCTTTTTGAACACAGTCACGTCCAAAGGGAACAGACATTTATTGTCTTAGGATAATTACGATTCCTTTCCTTAGGTAAGTGGTGAGGTCTCTGGTCTTCTGTGAGCACCTGGCTAGTTGATGCCTTTGAAAATCGGGGGCATGTTATCAAGGAAGGAGGAGGTTGTTGTTTAAATAGCCAATAGTGTCTGCCTCAGGGAACATTGATTTCTTATTAGGAGGTCAGGATGAACAATAGATAGCGAATAGACAGTGTTGAAGGCTGGGATGACTAAAGGAATCAAGATTTCTCAATAAGACAAAGAACAATGAAACGGATTTTAAAATCTCCTACTCTTCAGTAAAATTTACTTTATTTCTGCATGAATATTATATCTTCATATTAACAAACAACATATAGTTGGGTTTTGACTTGACCCAATTTGAACATCTTTTTCTTTAGTCGGGGGATTTAATCAGTTCAGAAGAATCATGATCGCTAATACATCCACCTTTTTTTTTTTTTTAAATTTTATTTTTGGCCTTCTTTTGGAAGAAACATTTTATTTTTCTGAACTGTCAATTTTTTTGCTTGTATCATCTTATCGCCTTTATATTTTATATATTCTCCTTTTATTTCTCTAAATGTCAAAATCAAAAGTAGAATGCTAACATATGAGAAGTTTAACACAATTTTACTTCATCTACCCTTACCAACTGTTATTTTTTGGGAGATATTTCTTTTTCTTTTTCTTTTTTTTTTTTGAGAGGTTTTCGCTATAGGGTGCGTGCACTTGCCAGACAGACAGAGAGAGACATAGAGACAGAAAGCGAGAAATCACCCTCAAGAGGGTATGGTCACGCCGCAATCCCTTCTCCTCCATTCTCTCAGGATCTTGGGCACATGCCCACACGTGCCTGGCGTGAGTTCTAAGCCACTGGGTCCAGGACTCGAACCTTGGTCGACTACGTGGGAGTCCAGCGACATAGCCATTACGCTAACTGCTGGTTCCCGGAGATATTTCTTTACTACGATTCTTTTTTTCTTTTTTTGGTAGAGGTTTTTGCCTTAGGGCATGTGTGCTTATTGAAGGGGTGAACGGGTCATGGAGACAAAGACAGTGAGAAATCACCTTGGGGGTTGGGGGTGGCTATGCTGCATTCCCTTCTTCATTTTCCTCCCAGAATCTTGGACATGCAAGCACATGCACTCGGCATGAGTTTCAATTCACTGTGTCCGGGACTCAAACTGCAGTCAACCATGTAAGAGTCCAGCAGTCCAGCAACATAACTGCTACGCCATCTACTGGTCCCTACAATTCACTTTATAATTTTTTTTTTGAGAGATTTTTTGCTAATAAGTGTCTGTACTCACTAGAGAAATAGAAAGTGAGAAACTACCCCTCTGGAGGGATGACCACGTCATAATCCCTTCTCCTCCATTCTCCATTCTGGGTTTTGGGCACATGTGCCTGGCATGAGTTTCAAGCTATCAGGTAGGCACTAGAACTGCAGTTGGCCATGTGAGATTCTTTTATCCACTATTCTACTTGCTGACCCATGAACTGTCATTTTAAAACAAGTTTACTAAAACATAATTCACATAGCTCACCCTTTTTAAGTGAACAATTCAGTGATGTTTTTGAGTATATTCACAAAACTGTGTAGTGATTACTGCTATTAATTTTTAAATTTTTAATGTATAGTAAACTACATGCATGAGCACAGGAGAGAAGCACTCTCTGAATGGTTCGATCAGGCTGCGATCCTCTCTTTTAGTCCTCAGTCTGCCATACATACATGAGCATGCATACACATACCCAGTGTGTTTTGGGGCAGACCGGACCAGAGGTTTGAACTGCAGTCAGCATGTGTCTTCCAGCCCTGCAGTACAGTATGTTATGGACTGTGGCACAGGGGCTGGGCCAGATTACTGCTGTTTAATTACAGAAAATTTTTATCACCCTCCAAAAGAAACTCCATACATTAGAGTCACTTCCTGTACTCC
>NW_006160110.1:1192213-1199346 GCF_000334495.1 Tupaia belangeri chinensis | reverse complement strand
CTCCTCTCTTTCCAGCCCCCGCTAACCACCAATCTACTTGCTTTTTCCCTAGATTTGTCTCTTCTGGACATTTTATATATTTAGAATTCTCCAAAGTGTCACTGCCTTTTTTGTGGCTTCTTTTATTTGCTATAATCCTCTTAAGCTTCTTCCAGCTCATAGCATGTATTAGAATATCAATTCCTTTAGTGGGTGAATAATATTCCATTCTATGACTATACACATTTTGTTTGTCCATTTTTCAGCTGATGGGCATTTGGGTCATCTCTACCTTTTAGCTTTAATGAATAATGCTGCTATGAATATCTTTCTACATCTTCTTTGAAGACATTCAAAATCTTTGCCCATTTAAAATTTAGGTTATTTGTCTTTTTATTGTTGAATTACAGTTCTCTGTAGAAGACCCTTATCAGATAAATAATTTGCCAGTGTTTTCCTGTATGCCTTGGTTGTCTTTATACTTTCTTAATACTGTCCTTTGTAGTCCAAAGTTTTAAATTTTGATTAAGTCTGATTTGCCTATTCTTTTCTTTGATTGCACTCTATACATTTGGTGTCCTATCTAAGAACTTATTGCCTAGTTATATGTTACAAAGATTTATACCTATGTTTTTATCTTAAAGTTTTGCAATTTTAGTTCTTACACTTAGGCAGTAGTACATATGAGTTTGACGTGGTTTTAACATTCTAGATGTAAAAATTTACTTAATCCACCTATGTTCAGTATGATACTGCTTTATAATCTCTTTTCTGCCATAATTGGTGAGAGAAAGGCTTCTAGCTTCACAGTATCAGGGATAGGATTTGGGATACTAACAGCTTTTCAAAGAAATTGAATGATCTCCCTTGTACTCTTACCTTCACCTGTATTTTAGAGATCCCAGGTATCACCAATATTTAAGATTTTCAAGTGTCAATTAACTTGGATGTTATAAAATGAGCTGTGCCTGAACGTTCCCCACCATTTCTTTGAGATTTAGCTCCCTAGGGTTTGGTAGGTAAGTTGCTTCTTTACAATTTACGTTTCAGTTTTAAAAATTGTACTGTTGTTTCTTTCTTATTTCCCTTTGTTCTCTAGTCTTAACAAAATCCATCCTGTAGTTTCAGTAAATATTCAGAAGAGAGAAAAAGTAAATACCTATTTTTGTTCTGCTCTTCTTATCTAGATGTCTGAAAAAATGTTTTTGTTTTTTTTTATATATTTCTAATCAAGTTATCTCTTTCCTAAAGCAAATTCAAGTTATGCTTTCTGAATTTTTCTACTTTAGTTCTATATATCTGATAATTAGTGTCAATTCCTCTTATATTCAGTTTTAATGTTCTCTGACAGTGTTGGCTTCTACAGTATGATCTTTTTAAAAAATTGTCTCTTTGGATATTTTAGTCATAGGTTGATAGGAGCTGCATTTAAGTTTTATAGTCAGATTATTTTAACTAGAAACCATTGATTTTCTTTGAAAAATTGTGTGACTTGATTGGGTGCAAAACTGAAATTGGGGATGCTGTCCATGAATATTAAATTTCATAAGAGAAAAAGCTTTTTATTACTTTTTTAAAAGTGACTTTTTCCATCACCTGAGACCTATTGTAATACAATGAGGTCCTCACCTGACAGGTGCTCAATGAGCGCCTAGGCAGCCACTTTTCCGAAAGCTTCTCTTACTGCAGAATTCAAAAGAGAAGTCTGTTTACATTGCACCATGCTCACTCTCTGGATAATATTCAATTCCATGACTCTAAGAAACTATTTATAGGATGATGAGCCCAACATTTATAACTCTTAATCTGTTCTCAAAGTTTGGACTCATTTATCTAACTACCACTGGGACACCAACTAGGCATCTCAAAAAAGAAATCTTAATTCGATTCTCCTACCTGTTTTTCACAGGTTTTTAAAATCTTGATAAATGAATTTCTGCCTTTAAATTGTTGAGAATGGGAGTGAAACAGCTGACAACACATTGTCATTTGGCTGAATGATTCAAATGCAGTTATAAAAAAGTTGTATGGAGAGCCAGCAGGTGGCATAGAGGTTAAGATGGCTGGATGTCGAATGGTCAACTGAAGTTTGAGTCCTGGACCCAGCAGCTTGAAAATCACTCCAGGTGTGTATATATCTGTGCCTAAAATCCTAGGAAGAGAATGGAGGAGAAGGGATAGGGGTGTGTTTCTCCCCCAGGGTTAGGGGTGATTTCTCATTTTCCTCTCTCCCTATATTTCTCTCCCACATGATGAGCTCATGTACCCTATAACAAATTACTAAAAACAGACAAACAGAAACCATATGGAAAAGCATACATTTTGAGCCTTTGGGGTATTTATGTCATATATACACATACACAGATGCACTGTCTTCAAAAAGCTCTGGAAGATATGCATTATGAAAAAAACTGCATGGATTTCTATGTGTGTATGTGTATATATATTTTACAACAAAATAAACTTGTCTTTTAATTCCAGTTTGCCATGAACTTTCTGAAGTCCCCTGGTACTATTGTGATTAGTTTATATTCACTCTAGGTGTTCTGGTGCTTGCTTCTTATTTTAGTGCCTAAAAGAACAAGTACCTAAAAGGACAAGTACCTAAATAAAAGGACAAATGTTTTAACAGCAGCGAGGAAGTGCTTAACAGCAGCTTATCATGACCCCTGTTGATTAGAAACCTGTCACGCTGAGGTACTTGGTGGCTGCTGGCACAGGATGGCAGATGGACTAGTTAGACACATGGTTGGGCCTGACATCTTGCCCCAAACCATTGCTGAGCTGCACCTGTTCTGGAACTATGAGAGATGCTTAAATATGGGTATATCTAGATCAGAGCAATTCAGTAAGTGCACATCTGTCTGGCAAGGGCATACCAAAGATGAATGGAGAACTAGAGCACTGTCTATAGGAAGAGAGCTCAGTCTCTCAAACAAGCTTCATGGAGCTAGGTGGGAGGGGGGGTCAAAGGTGAGCAATCAACACAAGAAACAGAGGTAGGAAGCAAAGAGACTAGGTATTTGTTCAAAGAACGAGCAGCTGGCAAAATCTTTTTTTTTTTTAATCTCAATGAGGGGGGGATTGGTTTTTATGTCTTCCTTATTATTGCAGAAGAGAGTCCTTTTTTGTATCTAAGCAAATGGAATTCCTTTGTTAATTTATTTACTGAACCCATCAATTGACTGGATTCAGCACTTGGCATAATAGATACTGGCATCTCTCAAAGCTCATAGTTTACCCTGAGACTGGCATGAACTATATACTTAGTAGCAAGGGATGAAGAAGACATTAGGAAATTACAGGCCCAGTGATCCAACACATGTCTGAGGGCACTGTTGCACAATGGTTGAACCCAACAGAAGACCCAGGTTCAGTTCTCAGCTCAACCTAAAAAGGGCGGATGAGGTGATGAGTTCTTTCTAGCTAACTGGGAGTCTAGGAAAGGAGAACTGCAACAGTTTTACAAAAATACCTCTGTCCCTCTCTCATTTAAAACACAAAGGAAGCAATTCCAAGCTTTTGGAAAGTAAAGCAAGAGGAAGAAAATGAAAGGCCACTACTGCCCTGTAGTTTCAACTTAAGGCTACTGATGAACTGCAGGCTATATTTTAGATACAACGCTAAGCTGTTTCCCTGCCCTGTAGTCCTCAGACACTCCTAGCTGTGGCCTCTTCAACTCTCCAGTTCCACTGTGAAGAAGCCAGTCACTTGACTGGCCTTGCTTTGCCACTTGTCCTGCTATATTGGTGATATCATAGTTCTATGGGTCCAGCCTATATCCTTTATGATCGATTTCCCCTTTTCCTATTCTTCAGCAACTGGGCCATTGCCTTATTCCCAACAAAGGCTTCTTTACCTTGATTGTTCCATAGGGATAGAGTCATCTATCCTGAGATGGATTCTAGGAATAGGTTGCCAACACCTGTGTTGATTCTCCTTAATGCTAACCCAGCCCTCTGGGTAAGTTTCATCTCATGGTCCTCACCAGCTCAGGTGGATACCCTCCGTCATTAACTTGGTAGAGACATTCTGCAAATTCTCTATGCCTTTGCTTCTTTCAGATGCATCTCTAGACCTTGGAATAATTATTGTCTTGTATGTCAAATTTTAACCTTTAGCATAAATTTCATTTTCTGTTATAGTCTTTAACCAGATCTACACATTTCCTCAGTATATCCGTTCTGGTCTGGACTATCTGCCTACCTTCTAGGCCCTAATTCTGGGAATGTTTACCTCAAATGATGCATGAAAGAAATGCAGAAGTTTCAGTAGATTTCAGGCTTGTCATAGTCAGTCATACAATTCCTTAGGGCAGGACATTGTCCATATCTCTTTGGATAGGATGACTAGCATTTGCTTATTTTGTTTCATTTGAAACATCTCTGGGGTAATAAATTTCAGAAAATGCTCTGTAACATCAGAAATCACTATAGTTCCCTGATGAAATATTCTTCTTAATATAATTTTCATGTTTTAGCTTTTGTAGTTTAAAAATGTATACCTATTGGAAAAAGAAAAAAAAAATGGCAGTAACATAAGAAGGCTAAAGCTTCTTTGCTTATTTTCATACATGATTTTTTTATTTCTATCTTGGACCAAAGTGCTAAACTTCTATGATTTTACTTTAGAAAGAGACTCATTGGCTTCCTCACCATTTATATTGGTAATCATCACTACCATAAATATAAGGGAGTTTGAAAAGTTCAAAGAAAAGTGGAATTAAAATATGAGTTAATTTTAGTGCAAAAATTTTTGAAATTTGTGTGTAGTTTTTTCACAATATTTTCTATGAACTTTTTGAAGATCCCATCATAAATATCCAGCATTGGTTGGAGAAAGTAGATTTTCACAGACAGCATATTTGACTGTGGAGAATATTAAACAAGTTATTGTCTAGAAAGTTATCTTTCTTTTTTATGAGGTGTATTTCTTTTTCCCATGAACAAAAGGCATAGAGCCAGAACCCCCAACAGTCTTGATGCCAAGATTCACTATAGCATTCAGCCAGTCCTGGATCATGGGCAAACGTGCCCTGAATATTTGAGGAGACCTCAGACTTGAAAACTGTTCCATGAGGGGGGGATTGCCTTTCAGAGCAGTGTTTTACCACTATGCCATCATCCTGCTCTACCCCCCCCCCCCTTTTTTTTGAGAGATTTTTTTGCTATAGGGTGTGTGTGCTCGCCGGAAAGATAGAGACAGAGAGATAGAAAGCGAGAAATCACCCCCTCCCCCCAGCGGGGATGGCCACGCCACAATCCCTTCTCCTCTCAGGATCCTGGGCACACATGCACACGCACCTGGCATGAGTTTAAGCCACCAGGTCCGGGACTTGAACCGTGGTCGACTACATGGGAGTCCAGCGACATAGCCATTACGCTAACGGCTGGTCCCCCACCCCCTCCCTTTTAAATACTGGATATTGAAATATTTATAGTAAGGAGCGGGGCTAGCAGATAATGTAGCAGTTATGTTGCTGGACTCCCACATGGCCAACCATGATTTGAGTCATGGACTTGGTGGCTTGAAAATCACACCAGGCACATGCACGTGCATACCCAAGATCCTGGGAGGAGAATGGAGAAGGGATTGTGGTATGGCCATCCCTCACGAGGGGTGATTTTTCACTTTCATGCTCTCACTGTCTCTGTCTCTCACTTTCTCTTGCACGTGCATTTGTCCTACGGCAAAAAACCCTTTTTTTTAAATGAGAAATTACACAGTATTCAATAGAGTATATTTGCAATTACGTAAGCACTTTCTTCTTTTGCTTTGAATTATTTTATTTAACTTTATTTTATTTGACCATTGAAGGACAGAGTGAGAGACAAAGAGGGAAAGTGAGAAAGCAAGTCACCAGGTCTGGGACTTGAACCACAGTCAACCATGTGGGAGTCCAGCATTCTTAACCACCATACCGCCTGCTGGCCCCAGGACTATCAATATTAATAGGAAACATAATAGTGTAAGGTATCCCTTCAAAAACATACTATACACATATGCACACACATATGTAACATAAGAACAATGTTACAAAAAGATGAGTGCTTTGAATAGATTAAACTGCCAGTGAATAGGAAGCCATGCTTAGGAGGGACAAGACAGGAAAACCAGGAACTTTTGTGATAGTGATAGTTCACAGGTAATCTGGAGTCATTTACCAAAGATGGATGCAAAGTTAAAAGGTAAAGGTTATAGAGTGACAGGTTATTTCCTAGAAATAATCTTGAGACTATTTATCCAGTCCAGGATTCTCACTTGATAAAATTGAGATCCATTAAATAGGCAATGTTTATACATTTAATGATTTATAGACATACTATTGTCACAAACAACATAAAATGATAGAAAATATAGTAAAGTGAAGATCACTTTGAAAATCCTTATATATGTGTATTTTTGTTTATTTTGGGAGAGTGAGAAAGCGAGTGTGTGACTGGGTGAGAGAGTGACGGAGTCAGGCAGAGAGGCAGAAAGAGTGACAGAGACAGACACAGAGAGACATATCTCTTTAGTTTTCTTTAATCTGAAGCAGTTCCTGGTATCGCTTGATTTTTCTTGATCTTGATGATTTTGATTCTCAACAATAATTGACTTAAAGAGTTTTATCAGAAAACCAACTCTAACTATTGGTGAAACAGTTCCTTTAATTATAGTAAAAATAAAATTTTAAGTTTTAAATTAGGTTTACAGAGGACTCTGAAAATTATTATTCAGACATTTCATAGATAAAGCATTTTATTTTAGCAAACTACGAAAATTGAAGATGTGTGAAGCTATAGGATGTAATCAGTGTAGTTAATTTTAGATATTTTCTTTAAAATACAATTGCTTATACTATGTCTTGAGACGTGGTTATCATGAAAATCTGTATTACACAGTGATCCATAGGTTACCTTATAGAAAAATACTTAGATTTATCCTACTTATGTTTATTTTATATATACACACACATAACCTTATTGCAGAAATATTTCTTTCTAAAAGGAAAACTTCTTCTGTCAAGTAAGGTAATTTTTAAAAATAATATGATTGTAATAATAACATAAACAAAAAAGCCCAAAACTCAAAGCACACATATGCATGTTTGCATGTGTACACACACACACACACACACACACACACACACACACACACCAAAGACACAAAGC
>NW_006160110.1:1191367-1191764 GCF_000334495.1 Tupaia belangeri chinensis | reverse complement strand
AAGCACACATATACATGTGTGTGTGTACACACACACACACACACACACACACACACACACACACAAAAGACAAAAAGTGCCACCAGCCTAAGGATTTAAGGGTTAAAAATGTTGTTTTCAAAATGATTTTATTGTTGGGAACCAGCAGTTAGCGTAATGGCTATGTTGCTGGACTCCCACGTAGTCGACCGCGGTTCGTGTCCCGGACCCGGTGGCTTAAATCTCACGCCGGGCGCGTGTGCGTGCGTGCCCAAGATCCCGAGAGGAGAATGGAGGAGAAGGGATTGCGGCGTGACCATCCCCCCTGGGGGGTGATTTCTCGCTTTCTGTCTCTATGTCTCTCTCTGTCTGTCTGGCGAGCGCACGCGCCCTACAGTGAAAATCTCTCCAAAAAAAA
>NW_006160110.1:1164343-1191353 GCF_000334495.1 Tupaia belangeri chinensis | reverse complement strand
TTGGGACCAGCAGTTAGCGTAATGGCTATATCACTGGACTCCCATGTAGTCAACCGTAGTTCTCATCCTGGACCCGGTGGCTTAAAACTCACGCTGGGCACGTGTGTGTGCGTGCCCAAGATCCCGAGAGGAGAACGGAGAAGGGATTGCGGCATGGCCATCCCCCCTTGGGGGGTGATTTCTCGCTTTCTGTCTCTGTCTCTGTCTCTCTCTGTCTGTCTGGCAAGCGCACACGCCCTATAGCAAAAAAACCTTTTCCTCCCCCCCCCCAAATGATTTTAGTGTTGGTGGTTTTTTCCATAAATTGTCATAATTAAACATTCTTGTAAAATATAGAGAAAATATTTTGAATGCACAATCTAGTTGAATGTTTCAGGGTATCTTGAATAGAATTGCCTAACTATAGAAAAATGTAGAGGTTCCCATCAGTTATAAGAGCAAGTGATTGACATTAGAAGCAATAGAAGTCTAGTAACTGAATAGCTGGTGGGTAGTATATTGGAAGTGGGGGAGAGGGTTATTATTATTTCCTAACTTGAATCAATGATACATTTCTTTCAACTATACCTATGTAGTTTTGAAATGTATTCTTTATATGGTCAACAAGTAGTCTCTAAACTTGGAAACTGTACATTAGAAGCTTAACCTGGGGACCAATAGATGGCATAATGGTTATGTCGCTGGACTCCCATGTAGTTGACTGCAGTTTGAGTCCAGGATCCAGCCATTTAAAATCATGCCAGGCACATGTTCATGTGTGTCCAAGATTCCAAAAGGAGAATGGAGAAGGGATTGTAGTGTGGCCATCCCTTATGGGTGGTGATTTCTTGCTTTCTGCCTCTCTGTCTCTCTCTTGAGCATGGTCTCTCTGTCAAGGGCATGTGCCCTATAACAAAAATCTCTTCAAATTAAAAATAAAGAGGAAAGCTTAATTTGATATGTTTCTTGGCACTAAGTAACTGAATGTATCACTGCTACCTGTGGGCTAAAGGTTCTGTAGAGATTGCTGAAGCCAATGCTGGGAAGAGCACTGGCTGAATTCATGTGGTAATGGGGAGGAGACATGACTATTTCCAGGTAGAATTATATTTTTAGTGAATGCTCAAGTGCTCTTGGATAGAGAAGAGGTGAGTGGTGTACTGTGAAATCCAGGAGGTAGGTCTCTGTTTATTTACTCCTAAATGCTTTGAAAGGGTTTATAGGCAACTTTGATTCTAGATCCCTAAGTTATACGCTAACCATTGATCTCTTTAAAAATTTAGTGTCTGTCACTTATTTGGGATTTGAGAAAAAGTCAGCTCAACTTCTATGACTAGAGTAAATAAGAGTAATATCTTTCTGGTGAGTGAGAGTGATAATGCATCTTCAACATTGCCATATTTTTACACAACGAAATTTATTCCCAGCATTTAGCTCTATCCCACTCCAAAAGAAGTTAAATAAGGGATAGCAATTCCCCTACTTGGTACTTCTACCACCTATCTAGGAAGTACATTGCACAATTCATCTACAGTTATGATGGTACTGTTAATACTTTTAGTGGGACTTTTCCTACCATTTTCTTATTGCTGAACCTGACAAAAGACAGAAATACTTTCCTAGGACCAGTATATCTATTGTAAGTGTTTCTATAAAATTTTAAGGTTGAATTTTATTTTTTTTCTCTAATCTCCTTGTTCCAAATTTAGCATTTTCAAATTAATTTGTCATAAAACATCTGACATAACCATCTATGAATTCTTCTGTGTTTTTTTCTTTAACAGTTTACACTGAAACAATGCAGTTTAACTGTAGATGGTCTGCTTTCTAGGCCTTGACTTGGGAACAAATGATGAATAGCCCTGAATTTGTCACTTGGACACTTTGACTCTTAGATACTTCCCCTGTCAATTGGAGGGACTGAATAAGACAACTTCTAGAACACCTGCTTTTGAGAATCTACAGTTTAAGGGAAACTTGTATCCTAAATTCTCTGAAAATTGATTTAAAAAGATGCTTCTGTGTGGTGTGAGAGGTAAAACCAGGTGACCTTTAAGGTCATTTCAATTTCCAAATTTTGTGATTAAGAATCCCACAGATTCTTACAGATAATAGCTACTTAAAGACATTGACATCATCCACTTATCATGTTAGTAAAACTATTCACTCAAAGCTTATAAATATTTCAGAAAACACGCCAGAATTTCATCTCTCCATCCCTGCTTAGCTCATCCTTAGGTAATGGTCCCTTAAAGTCTCCATGACCTTTGTGCAAAGAACATTATCTAGGGAGAGTGAACACTGTCCTGAAAACCCTAGGCTATACAACTTTTATTTAAATCTTTCATGGCTTTGTGCCCTTAGACAAATTGACTTAAACTCTTGAACTTTTATATCCTCATCTATGTTATAATACATATGAAATGTTATTTACCTGTTAAGGGGTAGGAAGATACCTGAACTGGGAACGGTGAGAAGACTCTGAACATTAGTGCTTCTCTTTCTCTTAACATGGATGATAGCACTCAAAGGACCACAATTGCTCTGCAAATTACATGCAAGTTGGAAAAAGAATAGTATTGGGGCATTACCTACATGTATTTTGCTGCAACTGTATAAGTTGGAGTCTATCTACAGTCCCTAGATTGGGTATAAGTAATTATAGTGTACCTGACATAACTGCTTGCACTCAAAGCTACTGTTCCTCTCTTAAGAACCATAACTAGCTGGGACCAGCAGTTAGTGCAATGGCTATGTTTGTTGGACTCCCATGTAGTCGACTGCAGTTCGAGTCCTGGACCCAATGGCTTAAACTCACGCTGGGTGTGTGTGCATGTGTGCCCAAGATCCCGAGAGGAGAATGGAGGAGAAGGGATTGTGACGTGGCCATCCCCCCCCCCCGGGGGGTGTGATTTCTCACTTTCTATTTCTCTGTCTCTCTCTGTCTTTCTGGCAAGCACATGTGCCCTATAGCAAAAACCTCTACAAAAAAAAAAACAAAAAAACAAAAAAAAAACCCATAGCTAGCTATCTGATAGTCTAATGGACATTTTCTACTTGGATGTCTAACAGGTATAAATATAAAATTATTTATTTGCTTTCTAAGAGTGCTATGCCTAAACTACTACTTTTTTTTTTTTTTTGGAGAGGTTTTCGCTATAGGGCGTTTGCGCTCGCCAGGCAGACAGAGAGAGACATAGAGACAGAAAGCGAGAAATCACCCCCCAGGGGGGATGGTCATGCCGCAATCCCTTCTCCTCCATTCTCCTCTCCGGATCTTGGGCACGCATGCACACGCGCCCAGCATGAGTTCTAAGCCACCGGGTCTGGGACACGAATTGCGGTCGACTACGTGGGAGACCAGCGACATAACCATTATGCTAACTGCTGGTTCCCTAAACTACTACTTTCTAAGATCTCTGTCACAGTTGGTGAAAATATCATCTGTCAAGTTGTTTAAAAAATTAAAGACAAAATAAATTGTGCTCTTTTTCTTTTCCTGTTTTTTTTTTTTAACTATAGTACTAAAAACTTTATTTTTTATCATTTATTTTTATACATTCAATCACTGTATATCATTATAGTATTCAAAAATGAATTTTCCCATCATGAATCTATAATATATTCAGATTAAGATATTATACACATTACCATCAAACATAATTTTTCATCTTTGTGACTTTTAAATATTTTGTTTCTCTTTTCTTCTTTCAGCCTCTACAAATCTTCAACTATTATATCCCCTCAATTTTATCTTCTAACTCTCCTATTTGGACCTTTCTCTCCACTTCCTTGTTTACTATTCTTAAATCTTTAACAGTTACTAATGCTGATAGAATCTACTCTCTCATCCCCTTTCCCCTTTGTTTTAGATTACTCCTTGGTTAACACTCAACAAGTTAACCATCACCCACAGGATCAAATCTAGACTTCCCTGTGGTTCTCACTGCTTTATCTGGTCTATCCTATACCTATGCTCTAGGCACTGTATCTGCTCATGTTCCATACCAGTTATGACTGGGGATCATTCCACACATAGTTACAACACTTTCTCAGGTCACTCCTTTTTGCCTCCAGTATACTTATTGTTTTTTCTCCTAGAAAATTGCTCATCTTTCAAGATCCAACTTAAAAGGTAGTTTTTAGTCAGCTCTGGTGGCACAGTGGTTATTTGATACTCTGTGGTACTGAAGCCATGAGAGAAGGTCCCAGGTTCATATCCCAAAGTCTCCCTGTACATGTGAGGAGCATGTTCATGTGCCTGTGATCCTGGCTGGCTGAAACTGGAGGGTATTGCAGGGTGAAGGTCCTTTTTGGGATGCTTGTCTTTCTCCCCCTACCATGGAATTAAATGCATGTGTATATACACACCACCACAACAAAAAATGACAAAAAACTAAATCTTTGGCCACTTTCACTTATGAATCTCAACTTGCAATCCCTTTTCATCTTTTGTATATTTATTAATCCACTCAACAAATATTTTAATGCTTAGCATAGAAGGTAGCTTTAAAAACTTCATGGAAATGCATATATGAAAAAAGAACTGTGGATAGATTTAAAACTTTTTTGCAGCAAACTAAGCTCATATTTTAATTCCATTTATCTATGTACTTTTTGAAGTCCCCTTGTCTATCAGCACTATGCTAGTCTGTTCAGAGACATAGCTGTGAATCAAACAATCAGAAATAAATGTAAAATTATACCTGCTATGAAGCAGAGATTTAAAAAAGAGACTAATGTGTGATCAGCCTTTGAAAGATGAGTAAGAGTTAGCAACGTGAAGAACCATAGGAAGAGAAGAAGAACGAGCATGTTTAGAAGCTCAATGGCCAGGAGCAGCTCTCCTTGGAGCGGTTGCATGATGAAGACAAGGGGGCCTTTCTGGCCTAAGATGAGGCTGAAGGAGCCTGCAGGGCCCAAACAGTGCAGGTCTCTGTAAACCAGGCAAAGAAAGTTGGTATAATCTGAACTATGAAGTATATTAGAGGGGTGTTAAGCAAGAGGATGATACAATCAGATTTGTGTTTTGGAAAGATCATTCTGGCTCCAGTGCATAGAGTTGAGTAGCAGTGTGCCAGAGAACATGTGAGCAGAGTGTCAAGGCTGTTAGAGTCATCTGGGCCACTATGTGGGTAAAAGGGTTGGTGAGAACGTTTGTAGTGATGGCAGCTGCTCTAGGGAAGCAGACAGGCTTCCAACAGTGTGAAGTGGTCACGTTGATGGACATAGTGATAGATTAGGACTGGTGGTGAGGACTTGGCCTGAATAAGTGTCTAATTTGTTTAAGTAGGTGGATAACGAGATAGAGAACACTAGAGGAAGACTTCCTTTTCTTTATGTATGTGTATATTTTGCAGTTATACTCTAAATCTTATTTACCTACTGCATTCATTAGGGTTATTTTTATGTATATTTCCTCAATTAGCTTATGAGCTCTTTATGTCCGGGAAACACTTTATTTTTGCATATAGCCCCAGAATTAAGCTCATACATAAGTTTATTTATTTAATAATATGACTTTCCTTATAAAAACTTAAATAAATTAAGCACAGCAATATAAAAGCACTTTTAATATCAAGACTCAGTATAAAATTCAAAGAAATATATGCATAGCCATTATTAGTATCATTTTTACTAATTTGGGCTATTAAAACTTACTCCAACTTTGACCTTATTTTTTGGACTTCATTATAAAATCTTAAAGTTCAGAATCTTTATCCTAAAGTCAAAGCTAACTCCTAGACTTAGAGTTCATTATCAACTACTGTCTTGTATCCCTAGTTTTAACTTTTGACCTTCAGGTCCTCTAGGCATGAGGATGTCCAAAGACTGCATTTTAGCTCTGCAACTTCTCTGCATAACTTCTCGTTTACAAAGATTCTTTCAAACTCATTACTACAGGGTCTATCTACTAGTCCAGTCTTTCTCTTCTAGCCATGAATATACTGAAGACTGCTCTCCTTTCTAACCCCCTTGATTTGTCCTTTCCATTGCATAATGGGGAAGACAAGTGCAAGAGAGCAGTGCTGACAGGTAGATTTAGCACAAACCCTATGTGTTTTTTAATCAACATCTCTGTTAGATCTTTTTTTTTCTTTTGTGATTATTATTGTTATTATTATTGCCTGCTTTGATCAGAAATTGGCATGGGTATCTCCATCCTATATCTTTTCTTCCTAACATGTGCATCTTTTCATAAGGCATTACATCAAACAGGATCAGTATCCCATTGTAATCTATGTAAGCCACTTACTGAAGCATCCCATCCAGGGTAGGGCAGTCACATCCCGCCAGTCCTCCTTCTAAGCTGTGTTATTCAAAGCACCCATCAATATTGATGGAGACAGAGGTCCTTTCAGAAGAATGGAGCCTATTTTGAAAATCACTGAGGGTAATAAGTGGGACAGGACAGTGGTTAGAAATGGCTTTTTGTGCCTGAAGGAGATGAGAAAATCTTCCTGAGAGCTGTCAGATGATGGATAATTTGAAACCCCTTGAAATTATTTATTGGAAACAGCTACAAAAAAAACTCAGCCACAGTTTTCAGCTTGACAAGACGGGGTTGTTTCATATTTTAAACATTCAAAGGAAACCACAGGAAAGCTGTCATTAAGAGATCAGTGAATCAAGCCAATGAGTGAGATAATTGTTCGCCACAGAAGAGGCAGTTGAATTTTTAATGTCTCATCAATGATAGAGGGATGAGGAGGGGAGGTATTGTTGGCTTATTCCTGACTTAGCTGCCTGGTGAAAGCAGGGCCTGGGTGATAGAAAGCAGAAGAAAAATATCTTTGGGAATGTGGAAAATTAAAACAATCCTGGATCACTTTTCTAATTGTGGTGCCAGATACAGCTGTGATAATCTGTTGGTGTTTATTTTCCTGTTCCAATCAAAATGAAGAGCTATTTGGGAGAGATTCCATTTAAGTGGCTGCCTTGGAGAGACTACCAGTGTTGAGCACTGCTAATTGAAGAAGCTATGGTCGTTTGAGTGGAACTGGAGGCAACTCAGAGTAGCAAAATAATGACAGAAAGCACTAGCATCAGAAACCACTGCAGGGAAGTGGTAACAAGAGGAAACGGGGCTGCCGATCTAATACCACTAAACCTACGGTAGAAAAAGCTACTACTCTTTTATCTGCTGAAGTTTTTGTGGCAGTGGAGTAGCATTAGTGCAAAGTAACAATCCTATATTCCCCATTCGATTTCAAAACTAATGAGAAAGAGATCAGGAGCAGGTAGATATATTAATATCAGCTTTAATCCAACTAAGTTTCTTTGTACCTCCCTCAGGTGACAAGTTCTGCTTATTTTATATTCCAGAGTGGAATTTACTCACCTGATCTCAGAAGAAGCTGAAATACTAAAGGCCTGACTTCCAGAGGCCAAACTTTTAATGCTAAACTCACTGGAGGTCAGAGTAGACTAAGATCCCCAAAGGAAGGCAGATTTCAAAAAGAAGGGAAGTCTGACTGAGCTCTACCCATTTCCGCAAAACTGTCAGTTTAGTCAGTGCTCAAAGTGCCACTGAAAGGCCAGAAGTACTCCTCTGAGGGAGGCTTCTATGTGCATAAATACAGGGATAATGGTCCCCAAAGTAGTTCAGGCTATGGGATCATACTGCATCTGTATAGTGTCATTTAGTAAAATCTTATGTTCCCATTTGTTTTAAAATAATGAATTTTAGAGTATCCATCACACGGAGCTCAGAAAACCCTTGTGGATTGGTTTCACATGTACCTATTAATTAGGTAAATCCTCTAGGGCATAAGCACTTATCACACAACTTTTGTACATAGCATAGTATGTCACAGCTTCAGGTATAAGTGGCCTCCTGAGAAACCCTTTGCTGGACATGGGGAGGGTCTCATGGTACAGGTGGACAGCTTCGTATTATCCTTTCCATTGGCGTTATCATTTGGACATGGCTTCCAGATAAGCAAACAGGCTGCTTACATGCCCTGTTCTCCCTTCTACTTAAAGTCACACATTTACCGAGTAACTAGGGCCTTCTGGAAGGAAAGACATTGGGTTTAAAAGTTCAAAATTAATAAAACGTTTGGGGCAGGAGCATGCTGGGTACAGTTATTGTGAGGAAAGGGGCAGTCTAAATAGTATCCCAATATAAATAACAGAATTTTCTTTATGGATAAACACTAGTGGCAGGTGTAGTTCCATGAAGGACCTTAAAAAAGTTCTCAGAAAAATGGAATTAAGGTACAAGTCTCTTTTGTTGCAAAAGATTTTAAAAAAAAAAATTATTATTGATTTCCTATAGGGCACATGTGTTCATCAGAGAGAGAGAGAAAGAGGGACAGCAAGCCACCAGGTCTGGGACTTAAACTGTGGTGGACCACATGGGAGTCCATTGCCTTAACTACCATGCCACTTGCCAACCCCACAAAACATTTTGAAATCCATATTTTTTTCTTTGTAATATGCATTTTTCTATAAACTTTTAGAAGACTTCACATATAGTAAAATCCTAACATCTATTTTTGGTGAGCCTTAAGAGAAACAGTTGTGTTTAAGTTGTCCTGGTGAAGGATATTAATACTTGAGATGTATCTTAGTCTGTTATTGGGTTGCTAAACAAAAATTCCTAAGACTAGGTGACTTATTCAGAATAAAGATTTATTTGCCTCCAAATGCTGGTGGCTGGAAAATATGAGTTTGAGGCTGGCATCTGGGCAGCCTCTGGTCCAAAATCACAGTATTGCTGATAGAAGGAGGAAGGTCAGCAGGCAACTGCAGATACAGAGAAAGAACAAGAGAGAGTTGTCAACAGCTTTCTTACTTTTATAATAGCCTGATCTTGTAAGAACTTACCCCTTTCTATGAGAGCAAGAGCTCGTTCCCTCTTATAGGACAGTGTTAATCTAATCATAAGGATGATGCATCTGTGATCCAAACTCCAGCCATAAATTAGCCTTACCTCGTAAAGATCTCACCACTTCCCAGAACCATTAAGTTGGGAACCAAGCTTCCAAAATATGAACCTTTGGGGACAAACCATCATCCAAACCATAGCAAGATGCCTGCTCATTTTGGTCCCTGACTAGGCACAGTGTTGGAGAGCCTCCCTTGTGCTTCAAAGAGCTAGAGGGCTTATATCATGAGACCTTTTGTACCTGTATGCAGTGAGTGGGTACGTGAGGGCCCATCTCTTTGGGCTGTCAAGGCACTGATGAGTGATGTGAGAAGAGGAGACAGAACAATGACCTGCTTCTCTCTCCTCTTGGAGACAGCACAAATGCAGTAGTTGGAAGTACAGCATCAGACTAGCTCATAGATTGGTGGTTAAGATAGCTGGATCCCACATGGGCAACTGCATGGTTTGAGTGCCAGACCCAGTGGTTTGAGAAACATGCTACGTGTGTCTACATGCGTGCCCAAAATCCAAAAGAAGGGAGAGAAGGAGAAGTGATTGTGGCATGCCTGGTCCACACGGGGAGTATTTTCTCACTTTCCTCCTTCTCTTTTTTTCTCTCTCTCCCTGGTGAGTGCACATGCCCTCTAGAGCAAACACAAAACAAAACAGTATCTAGAGCCAGGCTGCCTTGGTTAATTCCTTCATCTTTTACTTGTTTTCTGTGCCATGGATGTAATCTCTTTTTGCAGTTTCTGCATATGTAGAAGATGCTAATAATATCTATTCCAGAGAATGTGTTAGGAAAATAAATGGGTTATTATGTATGTGAAATGCTTAGAATATTTTCTGACATGTGGACAGTACTATACAACTGTGAGGTATTATTATAATTGTATCTATATTGGCTTTGTAAGGGTATAACTTAAACTCTTTCCATGAGGTAATGTGTTTCCTATCAGTAGAATTAGCAGCAATGGCTGTGATGCATTTATTTGGGGAGATTCTTGCATTGGATAAGGACTTATGTTGGATGATCTCTCCTGCATATGTCTTAGTGTCTACTGCATGTGTAGTGGGAAGGTTCTATGGCTACCAAAGATGTTTATTCCATTAGTTGCTGATTATTACTCTTGTCACTCAGAACTGGAAGTCATTAAATTCTAGATAGGAGGATGAAGTTATGAAAATGCATACACAGAAGGAACAAGTTTCTTCCTTCCATTCTTTCTTTTCTTTCTTATTTATTTTATTATTTTAATTTGACCAGAGAGTGAGAGCAAAAACGAGAGAGAGAGAGAGAGAGAGAGAGAGAGAGCACGAGCAAGCTACCAGGTCCAAGACTCAAACTGCAGTTGGCCATGTGTGAGTCTAGCACCTTAGCCACTATGCCACCTGCCTTTCTCCCTTGTTTTCTTTCAATTGCCAGACCATACATGTATTCTTCAGAGGGAGAGGGAGAGGGAGGGAGAGAGAATGGGAGAGAGAGAGAGTGAGCGAGCGAGCAAGCAAGTGAGCAAGTATCTCTCAATGGCAGTGATCACACTATAATCCCTCTTCCTTTTCTTCATCCTGTCAGAATTTTTGGGCATGCACACTGATGTACCTGCCTTGTTTTTTAAGCTTCCAGGGTTGGAATTTGAACCATAGTTAGCCATGCTGTCATTCTTAACCACTAGGTTACTGAGTCACCCAGAAACAAATTTCTGTCTGTGCCAGCTTCTGCAGATTGCTGGCAGGTTAAATGTAGATTAGGAGTAGCATGAACCTGCTGTCAGGTAATAGGGGGCAGATTAGAGGCACACAGAAATATCTGAGTGTTCAGAGAGTCAATGGCAGAAAGTGTACCCCTTACCTGGATATGGTAAGAGTGAGGTATTAGATTCTTGGTTGGTGAAGACTAAGGAATTAGAGTTGTTGGAGCTATGGAAGAACTTCCTGTTTAGCTTCTCCCCCGTAACCTGCTGCCAAGGTTCCATTTTGTTCTGCAAAATTCCATGAAAAATTGGGAGACATAATGCTTGTTAACAAAGAGAAATAGTGCCAAGAAGTAGGTGGAGGCTCAGGTGAGGAGAGGGAAGGAGGAGTTATGTAGGGCTGGGAAATAGTCCCTTAGAGGTAGTAGGTGAGTAAGCTGCAGTTGTGCTCTACGGGTCTCTGAAAGGGCTTACTTCTTCCCCTGGCAGGATGATTCCCTCTATGTCCTTCTACCTAGGCGATAGCCAAAGGGGAGGAAAGGACTGCCTCGCAAATGTATACTAGTGGAGACTTCTTTTCTTAACCCCTGTAAAACATCCTATGACTTATGTGGCTTTTAAATCTTTAATTATGACTTCTGACAGAGCAAACAAGGCAATGTGTCTGGGAAAAGGCACTTCACTTTTAAATGGAGTGAGTGTCATGTACAGGCTGGAATCGGCTGTTCCAATTTGCTTCAAATTCTTTCTCATTCTAACTTCCTCAGAACACTGAAACCAGAAAAAGTGTTTTAGGCTCACTAATGAAGAAACCAGATTTACACTTTTGGGGAGATGGTACATTGTTTTATTTATTATTTATTTGGAGAGATTTTTTGCTATAGGGCGCATGTGCTCGCCTGAAAGACAGAGACAGAGAGACAGAAAGCGAGAAATCACCCCCCAGGGGGGATGGCCATGCCGCAATCCCTTCTCCTCCATTCTCCTCTCGGGATCTTGGGCACGCATGCCTGGCATGAGTCTTTGGGTCTGGGACTTGAACCACGGTCGACTACATGGGAGTCCAGAGACATAGCTATTACGCCAACTGCTGGTCCCAGCACATTATTTTAAATATCTACCTTTCTAATCAGTAGGTCCAATCTAAAATGCTTCTACACATAATTTCCTTCTCTTTCTAAGTAGTTGAATCTCAGAATTGTGGAAGTGGTTGCTTTTACATAATTTTTACCTTTGTGTTTTTCAGACGTTCATTTGCCATTTTGATGTAAAGAATTTAACTTTACCCATAGAATGGTCTAGCCTTTGTCTTTGGCTTCTTGGAAGTAATCTCGAAAGCCTTGGAATGGCTTTGTTTGCCTGTGGGCACAGAGTCACACATGCCATGATCTAACAATGTGATTATGATGCAGCTTGATTTCCAGAGGGATGGAAACAGATATGGTCTATAAGCACTCAATAATGCTTTAGTGTTAGAGCATGAATAAAAACTCTGGACATCAGGGCTCAAACAAGCTTTCTTGATTGTCAGTACTCCATGCATATCATCATCCTAGAAAAGGCAGTGCTGTCTATGAGTCCATTGGGATAACTGGTGGCTTTTTGCTTAGAACTCTCCTGAGTTCTGCCCATATTTTCCCTGGCTGGTATCTATCTTTTTCACTGTAATAAACCATAACTACAAGTAAAACAGCTTTGAGTGAGTTCTGTGAATACTTCTATTAACTTACTGAACCTCAGCATGGTCTTGGAAACCCTTACATTTGGTATCAGAAATTAAAATAACATTGTGGGCTCTTCCCTCTAGCTTTGCACCATTATGTTTCTGGTCAAAAAAATGTTTCATTCTTATTTATAGACCTATCTTGTGCCAGAGTCACCTCATTAATGCAACTGAACCCATGTGGGAAGGTCTTGAGTTTGTGTCTGAAGACCTCTGTACACACAAGGTATGCATATATGTGTCCATGATCTGAACGCCTGGGTAGGATAGAATGATATAAAGACTCTGTTGAGAGTGCCTCTTTTTTTCACTCTCATAAAAGAAACCAACTTTAAAAAAACTTCCAATTGAGCAGGAATCGGGCAGGTTCACCTTGATTTGATAGGATATGCCCCCAAATTAGAGTCTATCCAGCTTTGTTTTAAAAATCATTTATTTTCGGGACCAGCAGTTAGCGTAATGGCTATGTCACTGGACTCCCATGTAGCCTACCACAGTTGGTGTCCCAGACCCGGTGGCTTAAACTCACGTCAGGTGCGTGTGCGTGTGCGTGTGTGCCCAAGATCCTGAGAGGAGAATGGAGGAGAAGGGATTGTGGCGTGGCCATCCCTTCTTGGGGTTGATTTCTCACTTTCTGTCTCTCTGTCTCTGTCTTTCTGGCAAGCACATGTGCCCTATAGCAAAAAACCTCTCAAAAAAAAAATAATAATTTATTTTCGAAGATCCTTCTCTGCCAGGTAGATTGTGGCAGAGTTCTTGCCTACAAGGATGTTTTAGTTTTTCTTGGAATAAAAGGTGAATATCACACTCAGTTTAATAAATTCTAGCAAGTCTGAGGAGTTAAAAGAAGAAAAGAGAGATTATAATATATTGGAAGGTTTAGCACTGACATTATAATATCAGAGTATTTTGGAGATTTTTGCAAGAGGGCGTGTGCGCTCACCACAAAGACAGAGAGAAACAGAGAGATAGAAATCAAGAAATCACTTCCCAGGGAGCATGGCCACACCACAATCCATTCTCCTCCATTATCACCTCAGGATCTTGGGCACACAAGCACATGTGCTTGGCGTGAGTTTAAGCCACCAGGTCCAGGACTTGGACTGTGGTCGGCAATATATGAGTCCAGCAACATAGCCATTACACCAACTGCTGGCCCTTGTATAAGAATCTTGAATGTGTAGGAATTCTGAAGATTTTTGCATATTAAACCACAAAATATGAAAACCAGAAAGAAACTTAGAAGTCATCCAACCATGATTTCCAAATTATTTTTGTAGAAATGACTCAGGTTTTCCCCTGAAGGTTTCTAGAAGGGTAGAGGCTCCCATGAGAAAATCTCATCAAAAAGAGTCCATGCTACTTATTTTGACTTCCTCAGGAGCTTTCTATTTCTTGTAGTCTATGACTTCATTTTTATTAAAACAATTTACTGTCATGTACAGCTAGATACATAAGTCTAGCAACCCCTCCATCTTAAAGACTTCCTAAGTAACATGGGACCTGTGAAAAGTCTTGGAAAGGGAATGATTTGCAAGGGCTGTACCTTAGAGGACAGATCAGTGGTACATACAGTCAGTTACTAGGAGGGTTTGGCAGTGTCCACAACAATCACTGAAGACTGAGTTAGGTTAGTGAATGGAGAAGCAGGGTGGGGGTGGGGGTTTGATGTAAGAAATGCCTTGAATGGAAGATGGACTTGTCGGATGTAGCCATTAAAGAATAGAAAGCAAAGACAACGATTACTCTGAGATGATTGAGTAGCTCTATGAATAGACAGAGAGAGGGCAAGAGGCTGCTCTTCTTGTGAGTGACAGTTAGTTTAATACACGTCAAAACTAAGGTGCCAAGAGCACCAGTAGGTAGATGGAACTGTGGAATCAAAGACCTATACTTAAGTGTACTCCAGAATCCATTAGGAAGACCAATGTCGTTAAAGAAATGAGAAAAATTCCACCCAGGAGACAGATGCTTTAAATTACCTCAATAAATGTTTGATAGAAGTCTTTTCAATACCTTTGAGATGTATTGCACAAGAAAGATGACTTACCGACACAGATACACTTAAAAATCTCATGTTGTTTTAATAGGAATGTTAACACTTTTAGCTTTTTCTTACTTAGGAGAAATTAATCTTTATAAAATGTTGTTTTGATCATGTCAATTTCCTGATCAAAACCTTTAGTGGGTTATCCGTTTTCAGAGCTGCCAAAACCAGAAAACACTTCTTTCCTTGATCAGATTTTACTTCAATTATTTCAATGGCATTTTTGTAAATCTCAGGAAACCAAGACAAAAACTGGCCAATAAAGGTTCCAGATTCCCTTATAGTGTATCAAATGTAATGTGAAACAATTTCAGGATGCTGTACACTCTCTCTCTGATTTCCCTTTGGGTATATAATTCTTCTGTTGTTAGAATAGTACTAAATCTCCCCACTCCTACGCCAGCTCCCACTCTTCCCTCCCCCTCCTCCTCAGCCAGAAACGTTCATTTTTTTGTTGTTGGAATGAGGGATTGTGCTAAAAACAGAGATAGTTACCCCATAGCCTCTGTGCGAATACTAGACAGCTATAGCAGGGTTGTCAGTTTCCCTGAGGCAAAAACATTTACTGGAAGCCATTCCCCAAGTGAAAACCTATTAGTAACTTTTTGGGAGGAGGTTGTAAATCTAAACTTTCTAGAATTCGTCTATCAGGAGGAACCCCTTGCCTGTGTTATTTACCCTCCCCCAGTGTGTGTATGCCAGTACTGTAAGAAAAATAGTGCTACTAGAGTATCTCATTTAAATCCTATCTATTCTCACTAAATTCTCCATTAACTTTAAGATGAATTCAAGACTGTTTAGTTTGTTGGGAGAGTCAGATAATGTAAAATCTTAGCCATTGTATTTCCACATCATGACCTTTTCAAGATCACTTGAAACTCTGGGACATTTACATGGCTTTATTGTAAAAGATTTGGAGAAAGGAACAAAGACATCCGTGCTCAGCTTCAGTTGTCAAAACAGGCTCCTTATAGATTTTAATAACGATAGAATGAGAGCCAAAGTTTTTGATTTGCAAGACTTCTCAGCATCAAATTCTGGACTCTGATGGTCTCAGAGCATAGTTTCTTATCATTAAGAAAGTTTAATGAATTGTCAAACTGCTCCAATTCAGCTCTAGGTACAAACATAAGAGTGTACATGTTAGGATTAAGAGGCATTGCAAGGAAATTCATGAACAGGAGTTATCAGAAGGCTGAGCCTAAAACAGGCAATACCTAAATATATTCTGCACTATGGTACCACTCTTAGGTACCATAGACTACCACTCCAGAAGCCATAGACTTTTCTCTTTTGTGTTTGGATTTTGTTGTTAGTATAGAGGCTACTAAAAAAATTACAGGGAAAAGCTGAGCAAGTCACATGTAGTGATCAACAAACACTCAGCAAGAATTCTCACATGTCACATAACATCTCCTTTAACTGAAAGAAAATCTGCAACAAGTGACCTGTTTGTTATAGTGGACATGAAGCCACTCAAAGTCAAGATTTCCAAGCTACCCTTGTTAGTAGTTATTTAACTAAGTTGTAAGAGGGGAGCCCCAAATCTGAGAGGTCTTGCCTGTAATGTTTACCAGCACACCTAGAAGCCCAGTAAGGGAGGACATGAGTTTACTTACATAGGACAGGATACTCAACTGATAGATGGGCCGAGAATGACCATGCTGCCATAAGCATAGGCTCATCATATGTGTTAAGATCAAAGAGTATATATATCACCTACTAGATCAGCACAGACTCTCTGTCTCCAAGGCAAGGATCTGGTTTCTACACACATTATTAGAGGATGACCATAAAAAGTAAGGTAATCTGTTAGCAGAGTTGTATAATAATTTAGTGCCTCCGATTTGGGGATGCTTATGTAGGAGAAGGGCACATATTTCTAGAAAAGCCCTAGCTACGAATTGATTCTGTGGGGTAAGGGAATGATCATGAATGTTCATGAAACTCAGCGAGAACAGCAGTGAGGTGTCAGAGATAGGATGAAGAGGGAGTGGGAAGGAAGGCTCAATGCATGGAGCCTATACTTAGTTATAATTCATAAAAGTGCATGGAAGTGACGTTTACCACTTCATCTAAGTCACTGTTACTTAACGTTATTCATTAAATTTAATGGAGAGAAAATCCAAAGTAACTGACTTATAAATTCAATTGGTGTAGTGGTTAAGGTGCTGGGCTCCTACATGACTGACCATTGTTCAAGTCCTGGACCCAGTGACTTGGGAATCACACTGGGCATGTGTGTGTGTGCATGCCCAAAATCCTGAGAGGAGAAGAGATTACAGTGTGGTCATTTCATTTTCCCTCTCTCTATCTCTCTCTGGCAAGCACACATGCCCTATGGCACAAAAAGGTATTATAAACCTCATAGGTATTTCTATTGTATTGATTTAGATACTGTTTCTTTGTCTTTTTTCTTAGCTCTATCCCTCAGTACTTTCATGAAGTATTATTTAAAAAAAGAAAAATCTCATCAAATATTGCTAAGTACTTGTAAGAATGTTAGCCAATTTCTGATAAACAGACAATAAAAACATTTGTAGAATAAACATGTGGGTCATACAACAGACCCACCTGATGTTATATCATTCACTTGAAGTCTAGTTTAGGGATAAATTTTCTAAAAATGACATTTAGAATCACTAATGGGTGATGTACCATCACCTCTCCAGGGCATAGGGCTAGTCATATTTGTGGATTTCTTCACTTTGCACCTGCAATTTTAGGAAGAGTCATGAATTATGACACTAGATTGATGACACCAAGTTGGGGTTAAGCCTCAACTCTGCTACCACGGTGTTCTGGCCTAATCAGTTATCCTCTTCGAACTTGCCGCCTCTTCTAGAAAAGAAGGTTGTTTGGGAAGTGATTCTTCTCAAACTTTCATATACATCTGACTCAGCCAGGAATCTTAATAAAATGTGCTATGTTTTAGTAGGTCTGCATATTGGAGCCCAAATTCTGCACTTCTAATAAATTTCTAGGAGATACTGATGCTGCTGATACACAAACCCACACTTTGAGGGTTAAGGTGCCAATAAAGCCCAATTCCCAAGCCATGTGATTGTGATCTTTTAGAGTATTGAGAGATTCTTTGCATCAAACTTCTGATTTTACTATGCTCCTTTCTTCTGTAACAGCAAATTCCAATACACAGAGACTATCAGGGACTTTGGGTCTCTCTAAGGTCAAGAAAGGTTTCTGACTTTTCATTTTTAAGATTGCTATTGGATCTTAAACTGGAGAAATGCTGAAGAAGATTATTTAAGAAAACCACTGTAAATTTAAAATTTTACCACACTGAAATTGTACCAATTATTAAAATTAAAAAATAGAGCACAGGGCCAGCCCTGTAGTACAGCAGCTGAGTGCTTTGCATAGAGAGCCAGATACCACATGACAAACTAGGGTTTGAATTCTGGGTCCAGTGGTTTAAAACCATACCAAGCTTGTGTGCATATGTGACCAAAATCCAGTATTATTCCAAGTGTCATTTTTAGAAAATTCATCTCTAAACTACTCTACTTTAAGTGGATGATATAACATCAGGTGGGTCCACTGTATGACCCACACATTTATTCTACAAATGTTTTTATTGTCTGCTATTTATCAGAAATTGGCTAGCATTCTTACTAGTACTTAGCAATATTTGATGAGATTTTTTTAAAAATAATACTGGGAAGGAGAAATGGAAGAAAAAGGATTATAATGTGATCACACCCCACTGGGGGTGCTTTTTAATCTCTCTCTCTCTCTCTGGTGAGTACACATGTGCCTTTTGGTAATTAAAAGAATAAATACAGCACAATAAAGTTTTATACCCAAGATGTTTAGACATTATATAACTTTATGCATTAAGTGCTTTAGTTGAATGTGAGTTTAAAGATGTAAAACAAGTATCTGCTTTTCTCAGTCGTGTAAACATGCACCAATGAGATTAATAACTTCATTTGGAAATAACTTTTCACAAGTCTGTATTGGAGTCATTTAAGAATCTGAGGTCAGAACCACATGTGTTTTCTTTTATCCTCTGTATAAACTGTACTCATTGAACTTTGGGATTTCATGAGCAGCACTATCTTCTTCATCTACCTCCAATTCTAGCACCTCTATCATTTAGGAGTGTTCTTGACAACAAATAACAGTGCTGGTGTTCTTATAGAGGAGCATGTTTTTAGAGGTTTTGCCCTGCTAGTCCAGAAATTTCATGTTCTGACAATGTGGTCTTGGAAGGAAGATCCTTTCTATCACAAATAATTTAGTGGAACCTTAGCTAGATCTTGGGCAATGATATAAAAAAGAACATGTTGGGATGTCCTAAAGTTTTTTTTTCCTCCCTAGAATCAATATCAACATAATAAAAAGTTTTCTCCATATTCCCTGATGTTAAAGGTAGCTATGTGTAGATATGCTGCTTAGAACTGTTATAGCCCTCTTGTAATGCTCTCTCTGAAATCAACCAATCCCACCCAATTTTCTAGTGTTTCTGAGTCCTGCATTCAACACTGGAAACAACCCAACCCTAGGGGAAAATCTTGTAGTGTCATTTAGAGATGTCAACAGGTAGGCCTTATTTAATAAGAATAGGGTTGATGGAAATGTGAGGTTTTTCTTTGTGAGGTTATTCAGGCTCCTCTGAAGAGAAACACAGAAGCACGCTACTAAACACTAGCACTTTGCTTGTGTAGACTGAGATGATACTTATGAGACAGGACATTGATATATAGAATCAAATGTAAATTAGAAAAAAGAAATAGAGCCTATCCTTGTTCAACCATTGACTGAGTTCTGTACTTCATGTAAATAATATTTTTTTTCTTGAGATTTATGGTCTTTACAAATTTAGAGATACTAAGTTACTTCAAACTGAGTTAATTGCCTCTTTCCATTATATTTAGTTTTATCATTTAAAGCACCAAATTAGATTTGTAAAAAACATAGCTACAAAGAATTACTAGAATATATGCTTATTTGTTTTATTTATCATTTATCTATACAGCCATACATTTATTTTTTAATCTGTGAGAGCCCTCAGGGAAAAAAGTTGTCCTTGAGAACAAGAATTTCACTGCAACTTTTAAATAACATAGTGCTCATCTAATAGGAATATCCTTATACTTGGTTTTCAGAGGATATGAACACTTCATTTCTCCTTAATATCTTATATGAATTATCTGATAGTGTTATAATTCTTTGTAAGTATACAGTATAGAAGAGAAAGTGGGGAAAAATATTTGGCAGATGCAATGAAAACCTAGGGATCCACTGAATGAGGAGTGATAGTGGAAATAAATGATAACCAGAGGTATTTTTGAGTTTCTCATCATCACTATGTGCCCAGGAGAAAGCTGCCTTAAAAAGGAATGTAAGCATTTGTATTGTCTATTGTCATAGATATTGCTGCTCATAATGCTCTCTCTGTGTGAGAGAGTGCGCACAAGCGAGAAACACACACCCGACTCCTAGGAGCAAGTGACAGCCATTTACGAGTTCTTCATTTGTAAGGTAGCTTTTCCCTTTAGAAATAATGTTAATTTTGGGAGGACTTTGGAAGATTTTGCCTCTTCCCATAACTCTGAACATAAAAAATAGAACAAAAATAATCTCATTTTTAGCTACCTATTTCAGGGCACATTTAGGAATTCTATAAATTGGCTGGTATAATAATATTTTACTTCTAGGACAATTAGCACTCCTGTGTCAACTCTTCCACATGGATGCTTGGAGACTGCAGGACAATAGGATGAGTCACACTTTGTAGAACAACGTTGTAGAGTTTGGCTGGATGAAGCCCTGCTTCCTCCAGCTCTGGTAATGACTAATGAAAGATGTGGCCCTTTAAGAACTGCATTCTTTGACAGGTGTTGTTTACTGGTGTTCTGGATGTGAGGCTTCAGGAGGCAGCATCATTTATGTTCCAGTGTGTTGTGTGGGTGCTGAAAGATAGATTGTATGTGGACATCGATTGGTGGGAGCTGTTCTCAGGTCTTTGGACAGTTTCAGGATTTAGGACCTGAACCCTTGGCAAAATGAATAATATGCTTAGAATATAATAAGATCAGGAGTTCTCTGTATATACCATGTTTTCTCATCTCTTACTAATGTCAAAGATACATGTCAAACTTTTGACAGGGAAAAATAAAAGGGGAAAAATGTCTAGCACTAATAATTCCCCTGTGTCTGTCAAGGCTGTTTAATGTTGTTGTTTACTTAAATTTCATTTTCCGAAGTCAATGGTTTTAATTTAGCTTCCTGAAATGCCCCCATGGGGACGAGGGTATGCCATGTTAGAAGGAGTATCTTATAAATTTGGGGTTTCCTCTGAGAACAGCTTTTGTGCATACCTTCTGACATTTCATGCTTGGTATGAATAGGAAAGAAATTTCAGTTCTTTAACAAAAATATAAAGTTCCAGTGCTCTTTTAGAATTATTGTTAAAAGTAAGAAGGTAAACTTACAAAAAACTTATTTTCAATTAAAATTAGGAAAGATCTTTTTCAAATGTAGAATATCTGTAGTATCTACATTTTTTTGTCCTCCCTTTATTAAAATCCAAAGTGGATTATCTGACATACACTGTCCAGTCATTAGGTAAAAGTCATTTATATCTTGATATAACTTCTTATGACGTTTAAAAACTTCATTTTAACAGTACCTTTAAATATTTATTGGCAAAGAGGCACTGTTTTTTTTAACTTCCTCTCCTAGGATCTGGAAATGCAACAAACCATTATTTATGACCTTCATTTGAATATGGCCTCCTTCAAAATTCTGGCACTTTAGAACTAGACTGACTTTTTTGCAGAGGTGTGGTAAAATATAGCTAGAAAAGTATTGAGGTATTTTAAAGAAAAAGTGATTGTGTAATGAGCATTATAAATGATGTTTAGAGATCACAATTCATTGGAGGCCTGATCTTTCCCTCACCCTTTTACTGCCTTCAAAATTTCTCCTTCAGTTCTGATTACACATGATGGATCAAACATGAGCATTTATCTTTATGCCCTCTGAGAATCTTACCAAAAATAGTTAAAGGATTTAAAAAAAAATTGGAAACCTCAAAGGACAAAGAAAACATAAGACAAAGAACTAGAAATCCTGGTAACAGTGTAGTTTATGTGCATGTGGTAAATGATTTAGTAGCCTTTAAAAGGGAAATTCAAGGAAGCAATAGGGGAAGAAGGAAAGATGATGATTTGTCTTGTAGATCTCCAAAAAAAAGAAATTGGCACCATTAGGTACATCTGAAAGTGAGGATAATGGTGGGGTTGAATAGGATTGGCTGAAAGTGTGAATTAGTACTTAGATTCCAAATCCCATATATCATTCTGCCCATTTGGGAGATTTCCTTAATTCCAGATAGAATGGGTGGAAATTTATTCTCAAAAGAGAGGACATCTAGACTGTTAGAACATATCACATCCTAGGGTAGGGTTACCATACTGATAAATAAAGGATGATGTAGAATGTTTTCAGAAACTTTGAAGTCCCCCAATTCTTCCTCTCCCTAGGCTCTGTGAATAGCTACATCTATGCTCATTTTCTTCATGCAGGGATTGAAATAGTCTTACTGGGGATCTAATACCAGAGAAAATAACTACTGAAAGAGACGATGACCATTCAGTTTCTGATTGACTCTGTCATAGTGAACAACTGCTAGGGATTATCTGTCATGTTCTTAGCAAAGCTAGCATTTACATATGGTAGATGGTAGACACATATACAAGAAACAAATACACAGAGAAACAACTTCAAAAGTATTCTCAAAGAGCTAGGGGAAGATACAACATCTAGGATACCCACAATCGATGCTATTTAAAAGGTATTTTTCAGAAAAACAAACAAACAAACAAACAAACAAAATACCAGAAAGTACTTTTGAAAATTAGAGTAATAAGAATTTAAAAACTCAATAGGAAAGTAAAAATATAAAGTTGAGGCTCTTAGAAAGTAGAGCATTAACTATTTTAATAAAGTATATATAAAATGGAGAGAAAGTATGAGAAAAGTATAGGATGATTCTAATAGGTCTAAGACCTGACAGCATTCAGAAAACAAGGAGAAAAGTGATGAAAGAAAATGGTAAATAATGTTAAAAAAAAAAGTCTAGAGCTAAGGATCATGAGTTTCTATATCAAAAGAGCCTATTAAATGCCCAACATAATTATGTGAAAATAGACACATAACAAGGCATATCATAATGTAATTTCAGGACACGGGGATTACACGAAGATTTAAAAATTTTTATGAGATTAAAAAACAATTACAAAAATATCAATAGTTCAACAAAGCAATTGTCTACAAAACAATTACAAATATATCATTAGCTCAACAAAGCAGTTGTGTACAAAGGCTCCAATGAGAATAGAACTAAACTTTCTCACCATGAAAATGGAGGCCTAGAGACAAGGGAGAAATGCTTTCAAATATTGGAGAGACAATGATTTGAATATAGACATCTATATTCCCAAGTCATCAATAATTGAAAAAGCAGGGAAAATGACACATTTCAAACACAAGTTCTATAAAAACAATAGTAAAGCTGTTTACCATTCTGTCTTGATTAGGAAGCCACTATTATGGTCAGTGACTAGGATAAATAAACATCATAAAATAAATATCTACTATAAAACAGAAAAACACAGAAAAGATAAAACAGAGTGCTTCTAACTTGGAGATTTTTTTTTTGTGTGTGTGTGAATGTGTATATATTATTATTAAAATTTTTTTAACTTTTTAAATTTATTCATTTATTTAGTTTGACCAGAGAGGGACAGAGAGAGAGCAGAGCAGGAGGGAGGGGAAGTGAGAAAGCAAGCTGCCAGGTCTGGGCTTCGAAGCATGGTTGGCTGTGTGAGAGTCCAGCGCCTTTAACCACCATGCCACCTGCCGGCTCCCAGGTGTATATATATTATTTTTTATACATTCTACCTTTGAGGTGTTAGCCCCCTTCATTTCTGTTGATCTTTACCTCAGGAAGAGTAGTTCCTCTAGATTCTTCAGATTGATTTGCCTTTACTATCTTATCATTTCAGAACTAATGCATAGTACTTTGTAGGGGGCATGCATTTCTTTTCACTTGTCCCTAGTCCCCTGAGGTTAAGTCAGTCACTTCTGATTACAAGAATCTTGTAATGGAACATAGTTTGAGATCGCTGGGTCCTCAAGCAAGTCAGTTTCCCTCCCTGGAAATATGTTAATTATCTTATTTTTAAGTCTAACAAGAGGATTGAATTGGGCATTTTCTAAAATTCCTCTAGCTCTAGAATTCTTTATTCCGTAGTTCCATTTTATGCTCCAGATTTGATAGGGTTATATTGCTTAGATAAGGGAAGTAAATCTCATAGTAGATGTTCTCTAAGAAACATGTTAGTACAAAAGGAAGAATTAGAATTCTAAAGAACTAGATTATTTTTTCTAAACTAGAACATATTTTAATGACATCCATCATTTTTCTTTTGATACGTTGTGCTAAGCAATATTCTGAGAATATTACATAGATATCACTAATTTTCATAACATCTCTAAAATTGGTGGCATTGTCTTAAATTCCTTAACTATTTTTAAAACAGTAGAATGCTTTTATGTGCACATTGCAAAAGTACACAAACAAAAGGAAAAAAAAATCAGGGCCAGCAGGTGGCATAGTGGTTAAGGTGTTGGGCTTCCATATTTCAAGCCCTGGACCTGACAAATTGAAACTCACACAGGGTACATATGTACGCATGCCCAAAAGCCTGTGAGGAGAATGGAAGAGAAGGGACTGTGGTGTGGCCATTCCTCTGAAAGGCTGATTTTTCATTTTCTCTCTTTGTCTCTCTGGTGAGTTCATGTGCCATATAGCAAAAATCTTTCTTAAGAAAAAACAAAAGAAACAACCAAACAAAAGAAATCAAATGATATAGAAAGAGCATTAGAAGATTGAAAAAGTAAAATTGCCCTTACTATATCTATTCATCTGCAGACCAATTCACAAGTGCTAATATAGTAAGTTTCCTTAACTTAATAGTCATTTCCAGTGTTGTGGGAGCAAATGACTAGAAGAATAATTGTTGGAATGAAGAATTAACACATTAACATTGATAAATGGTGGGGCCAGCAGGTGGCATGGGGGTTAAGGGTGCTGGACTCCCACATGGCTGACCGTGATTCAAGTCCTGGACCTGGTGGCTTACTTTCTCACTTTCCCCCTCTCTGTCACTCATTCTCTCACTCTGGTCAAATTAAAAAAAAAAGAATTTAAATAAAATAATTCTTAAATTGGTAAATGGTGCCAGAGTATTGTCCTAAAAGTTGTACAAATATACACTTTTACCAATATGTAAGAAAGATTTTCTGACCACCTTATTTCTGTGTGTTTTATGTTTTACAGTCTAATAGTTAATACTGAGTATCACTGTCAGCAGGTGGCGTGGTGGTCAAGATGCTAGACTCCCACATGGGGGACCGTGGTCCCAGTCCCAGACCTGGTGGCTTGCTTTCTCACTTTCTCTCTCTCTCTCGTTAAATTAAAAGAAATGAATAAATAAGTAAAATTAAATACTGAATATCACTAAGCTTTAAAATCTATTGGGTCATTGGAAAAGTCACGATGTGCTTTTTTATTGCAAAAATGTGTCTTGACTTTTCTGATGACCTAATATACCAAGCTAACAAATAGAAAGTATATTTTATTTTAATATATAAATATATCTAGGTTTATCTTATTGAGACAGAAAGGGAAACAGGTACCCTTAACAGTCTAATCATTCTTCCCCTTCCCAGCCTTCCAGCCAGTCAGTATCATAGACACTTTCTCACCATGTTTCAGGCTGACCCTGAATCCAAATTGCTGTCTTCCATGTAGTTTCAGCATTTTAGAGTGCCACCCTATTGCCTGTGTCACTGGGGCTGGGCCTACTTAAAATTTGTAATATTATATATACTTTCCTTATATTTTTGATCAATTGCATTTCTTTTCATAAAATTCTTCCTTATATACTTTGCCTTGGTTTATTGAGCTATTCATTTTTACTTTCCTGATTTGAGAAAACTGTTTATACAATACATTACAAATCTGGGCTGCTTGTCTGTTGTCTGTTAGAAATATTTCTCAAACTTGTTACATACTTTTAATAGTATTTTTTCCAGTACTTGAAGTACTTATTTTTCACTATGATTTTTCACTGAATTTCTTTCCAGTTTTATCAAGGTATGATTGACAAAATGCATCTATTTAGGGTATATAACTGGCTGTTTTGATGTATGTATATATTGTGAATTGATTATCACAATCAAGCTAATTCATACAGCTATCACTTTGCATAGTTCTATGTGTGTGTATGTATATGTGGGGTAAGAACACTTGAGATCTCCGAGAAAATTCTAAGTATATAATATGCCATTAATAACTATGGTGGGTCACCTTATTGTATATTAGGTTTTCCATTACTTATTTTACAGCTGAAAATTTAATATCCTTTGACCAATATTTCTACATTTTTCTCTACCCTCTAACGCCTGGTAGCCACCAATCTACTATAATAATTATAAATTAGACATTTCTTTTAAGTTTCTACATATAAGTCAGATCATGTAGTCTTTGTTTTTCTGAGTTTGGTTATTTCACTTAGCCCACTCTCCTCAACTTTCATGTGTGTTGTAGTGAATGGTAGGATTTCCTTCTTTTGAAAGCTTGAATGATATGGATACATATATATACACAATCACATTTTTATTACCTGTTTAGACAGCAGGCAACACTTAGTTTACTTTCATATTTGGCTACTGTGAATGATGCTGCAATGAATATTGGAATGCAGATCTATTTTTGAGATAGTGATCTTATTTTCTTTGGATGTATACTTAGAAGTAAGATTGCTAGATCTTACTAGATATGGAAGTTCTATTTTTAATTTTTTTGAGTAATTTCTGTACTGTTTTCTATACTAGCTGTATGAATTTACAAACTACCAATAGTGTACAAGGGTTTCTTTTATCCCCCATATCATTGCCAACATGTGACATCTTCGGCTTTTTAATCATAGCTATTCTAACAAGTTGCGAGGTGATATTTCACTGTGGTTTTGTATTGAGTTTCTATAGTAGATTAGTAATGTTGAGCATATTTTCATGTATCTTTTGACCATTTGTATTTCTTCTTTTAAAAAATATCTATTCTTGAGGCCAGCAGATGACATAGTGGCTAAGGTGCTGGACTCTCACATGGCCAACCACAGTTTGAGTCACGGTTCTGGCAGCTTGAAATTCACTAGGGGTGTGTGTGTGTGTGTGTGTGTGTATGGGTGCCCAAAATCCCAAGAGAAGAATGGAGGAGAAGGGATTGTGACATGATCATTCCCCCGGGGGTGATTTCTCACTTTCTGTCTCTCCAGCGAGCACATGTGCCCTATAGCAAAATTTTCTCAAAAAAAATTCAAACTCCAGTAAGTGAAGGCTAATTTATTATCTAAAAATATTTTAATAAAAATATTTTAATAATATATAAGAATTATAGTTTAGAAAGTATTTTATGAACTATAATAAAATTTATTATATAATAAAAATTTATTATAAAATAATTTTGAAGCCTAGATGTACAGTGTTTATATGGTCCACAGAAGTACTAAATTGATTCTAGCACTAATTGATTCTAAATTATAGAATCATCTTTATCTCTTGTTTCAGTTTTGACTAAGTATGTTATTTTTGAT
>NW_006160110.1:1101784-1163791 GCF_000334495.1 Tupaia belangeri chinensis | reverse complement strand
GGGGGAGCTCTGAGCTCTGCTACCCCCGTGTCCCGCCCCTTCAGCTCTCGGCCATCCGTCACCCCGCCCACCCTCCCACTTACCTCCATCTACTCAGTCTTCAGGGGTGTCCCAAGTTTTAACTCGAGAGACCTTGGTCTTCGAGGTTCCAGCTGCTGCTTCTCCCACGGAAGTGACCGCTCTCTCTGTGTCCCCGCTGTGCTCAGTTTCATCTTCTCAATGGCGTGTGGACCTCACCTTACGGGTTCCTATGTCCCAGCCTCCATCCTCAGCACATAAGGCACTGCTTGCTACACGTCTGTGTCCCCTGTGGGACTCCCTCTACGGGCAGGGGAAGCCTTAATGATGCTGTAGAGCTCCTTCTAGTTATGCGAGTGGTAGATGCCGTGAGAGAGGTCCAGACTCCCGCCGCACACCCTCACTCCCACTCTGCCTCCGTCCCTGCTTTCCGGCCGCGTTCGTTTCGAAGACCAAGCGCTGTGCGTGGGCCCTGGGACCTCTTCTACCCTTGCGGGGGTTACTTTGTGCAGCTGTTTGCTTTCTCACATCCTCCACTGCAGTGGTGAAGATTTCACATCACGGCTTTTAACCCTCCCAGCACTGTGACTTTGGACAGTTAGTTGATTGCTCTGCGCTTTAGTAAGAACAACTCTGAAATGGTGGTACTTTCTGCTATAGGGCGCCTGCGCTCGTTGGAGAGACAGAGAGACAGAAAGTGAGAAATCGCCCCTCAGGGCAGATGGCCACACCGCAGTCCCTCACCTCTTGAGATTTTTGGCACACACATGCACCTGCCATCCAGCTTCTGGGTCTGGGACTCGAACCATGGTTGACTATGTGGGAGTCCAGTGATGTAAACGTTATGCTGGTCCCCCAAATGGCAACTTTTGATCATTAAACCAGCAATACAAGAAAATATGCGAACCCGTGCTTGGTACAGTGTAAATGCTGACTAAATGGTGGTTAGCAGATTATAAAGCATCATTTTTTGACAGCCTATACAATGTCTCATTATCGTGCATGGACGAATATCCCGTGGCTGCTGTCTGCCTATAGGGACTGCCCCGGTCTCACCTCCACTTCACAGGATCGTTCCTTACATTCCTAGGGAGGGGCCTATTCTTGCTGTCTCATCTTCATTTTCTTTCCCTGCTGGTTGGAATGGGCTTTTGTCCAAATCCTTCTCCTGAAGCAGCTCTTGTCACACTTCCCAAGGTCACCTATGATTTATATCATTGTCAGAGTCAATTGTCACTCTCTCTCCTTGCCCCAACTGGCCTGTCAAGCAGCTGACACTGTTGATAAAATGCTTTCTTCTCCAGGCTCCAGTGACACCCTCAGCCTGCTTCCCCCGCCGTTCGCATGGCCCCTTTTCGGTCTCGTTGCTGGTTTCTATCTCTCCTCCACCAGACTCTGAAAGCGAGAGTCCTCTAAAGCTCAGTCTTTGGTTCTGTTCTGTTCTTTGCTTATCCAGGTTCTCGTCCTTCTAGATCTCACCTAATCCCATAGCTTTAGCAACGCCCAGGTCCTGGGGAGTCTTCACGTTTCATCCTCAGTAATCTCTCTAAAGCATAAATCAGATCACGTCACCCTTGCTTAAAACACTCCTAAACGTCATTACACATGAATGCAGTCCAGTCTCCTTGACCGGGTGTAGAGACCCTCACACAGTCTCATTCTCCTAGCGCTGGGACCACCTCTTCTGCTTCCTTTCCTGCTCTTTTCACGATAACCTTGTTGGAGTTCTTTGACCTTGAATGTGCCACACTCCTTCCAGTATCGGGGTCTCTGCCTGCAGGGACTGCCCTAGTTTCATCCCTGCTTCGCAGAAACACTCCTTACGCTCCTCGGAAGGGGTGCCTATTCTTGTGGACTCCTTATTTTCTCCCCCTGCTGGTTGGAATGGGGCTTTTGTCCACGCCCTTCTACTGAAGCAGCTCTTGTCACACTTCCCACGGTCCCTTGTGGTCGCTGTACACCGTAGTCCCTTCTGGAGGGATGGTTTTCCCCTGGACCTTGACATGGATGCTTCTGTCTTATAGAGGTGTCATATGAACTATAACAAGAGAGTTTCTTATATTTATTTAGAAAAATTTTAAAAAGTTTTATTTTTCCAGTAAGAAGGAAAGAGAGAAACAGAGAGAGAGAGAGAGAGAGAGAGAAGCATTAGAGGCCACCCTGTGTAATAATGGCCCAGATCTGCTGGAAAACCCCTCAGGTGACCTGGCAGTCGGGTCCTCAGGCACAGGGCACTGCAGTCTCCTATAACCTTCCCAGAGAAGCAAGACAAGCCCACTGGGTTCGTGTGCCCGGCGTCCTACGTAAGAACTCTTACCACTATGCTTTGTGTGTCCAAGGACGTCTTTTTTTGGAGAGGTTTTCACTGTAGGGCGTGTGCGCTTGTCAGACAGACAGAGAGAGACATAGAGACAGAAAGTGAGAAATCACCCCCTCCAGAGGGGATGGTCACACCGCAATCCCTCCTCCTCCATTCTCCTCTTGGGATCTTGGGCATGCACGAACATGCGCCCGGCATGAGTTTTAAGCCACTGGGTCCGGGACACAAACTGCAGTCGACTACGTGGGAGTCCAGCGACATAGTCATTACGCTAACTGCTAGTTCCCTTGACTAAGTATATTTTTTTGATGTAAATATAGCTATACATGCTCTTATTTTTTACATTTGCATAGAATATCTTTTTCCATTCCTTCATTTTCTATGTATGTGTATCCTCAAAAATGAAATTATTATTGTGTAGTTGGATATAGTTCTTTGTAAAATTTTATTATTGTGCTCTGTCTTTTGTTAGAGAATTTAGTCCATTTACATTTAAAGTAATTTTTGTAAGTAAGAATTTACTATTGCTGTTTTGTTCATTGTCTTCTGTTTTTTTTTTTTTTTTTGGAGAGGGTTTCACTATAGGGCGTGTGTGCTTGTCAGACAGACAGAGAGAGACAGAGAGACAGAAAGTGAGAAATCACCCCCCAGGGGGGATGGGCACACCACAGTCCCTTCTCCTCCATTCTCCTCTCAGGATCTTGGGCATGCACGCACATGCACCCGGCGTGAGTTTTAAGCCACCGGGTCCGAGACGCGAACCGCAGTTGACTACGTGGGAGTCCAGCGACATAGCCATCATGCTAACTGCTGGTTCCCTCTTCTGGTTGTTTTTCAGACTACTTTTTCCTTTATTTCTTCCTTTCTCCTGTTTTTTACTGTCATTTAATAATTTTCTATACTGATATGTTTTAATTCCTTTCTCCATCTTTTGTGTATTTACTGTAGACTTTGCTTTGTGGTTACTATGAGGCCTGTGCAAACATTTTTCATGTTTCTTGATTATAAATAATAAAGTGAAATCTTTTCTTCCCAAATTATAGGAAATATTAATCAAGCTTTTTTGTAGTGTTTTCATATTTTTGCAATAAATTTTATTTGAAACAATGTATAGGTCTTTTTATACATGAAATAAAGTTGGATCTAACTGCAGTTCTTCTAATGTCATCTATCCTTAATAGTTGAACAGTTGTTAAAATATCATGTGTTTCATGACCTTTTTCTCACTGGCTGAAAAATCACCTCTATGACACCATAAATATCTCTACATATTTTGGGTAATTTCTGGGCTTCTTATTAATAGTCCAGTATTCACTGAAACTGTTTAATTTATCCACCTATCTGAATCAGCATGAAATTCTTTTAAATTCATTTTTTAAAAGGTTTTATTTTTTGGTAAAGTTGACCTAATTCATTTATATTTTTCTAATGATATTCTGACTTGTATCACACATTTATTTTACTGAACGAATGTGATTGTGTTTTATGTGTCTGCTGAACTATAAAATTAATATTTTAGGTTTTTCCATTGCATCAGTATTAACATGTAATAATAATAGGCTAAGTTTTTTTTTTTGTATCCGAGGAGTTATATTTATCATGTTTAGGCATCAATTTTACACTGTCTTCACAAAAAGAATTTCAAAAAGAATTTCAGCCTTTTCAAGGTAAAAATAATTCCTATATTAATAATGATGAAACTGGAGCTACAAAAGGGTAAGCAACTTGTCCAAGGTCACCCTCTTAAAAAACAGAGCTGTGGGTCCAGTAGGTAGCATAGTAGTTAAGGTGCGGGAATCCCACATAGCCAACTGTGGTTCAAGTCCTGGATCCGGTAGCTTAAAACTCACCCTGGGCATTTGGTGTGCATGCCCAAAACACTGAGGAGAATGGAGGAGAAGGGATTGTAGCATAGCCAAACCACCTAGGGGGCTATTTCTCACTTTCTATCTCTCTGTCTCTGTAGTAAACACACACACCCTATAGAAAAAAACTCTAAAAAAAATTAGAACTGTGATCTTTTTAAAAATTACTGTATATAAAAATATATATTTTGACAGGATAAGTAGAGACTGGAACACTTACTCCAGAATAAGATACATATTAGTTACCACCCCTTAAATCTATAAAATACATTTTGTATAACTGTATAACTTATATATAAATAATGATAAATGTATAAAATAACTACATTTTCAAATAATACATTCATTAGGTTATTGCTTTTTCCACATTGTGCAATGTGCAGTAAAGGGAAGAGATTAAGACCTAAAGAAATATTAGGACTTGATTAAGGGCACATAGGAACCTGGTAATCAGAGCAAAGCTAAAGACTAGGCTTGTGATCCAGACAAGTCCTTTTTCTGTGATGTCTTCTAAGATAGTCTTTCCTTAAGAATTATCTATAGTCTTTCCTCATTTAGAGGAATATGACAAGTTTTTCCACAAAGAAAGTCAACATATTTTGGTTGAAACTTCACCCTGTCAGAGAGTCTGCTTGCTACCATTAGAGCTTTTAAAGAAGGATGAGATAATCACAATAATTATCTTCCATTAGCAAAATGATCTGGCACCAGATTCTTCCTCCGGTTCTCACAGCCTCCCTTCTGGGGCAGAGAGCATCTAAAATGGGCTTCCAGAACATTGTAGTGGAAAATAATCAGAAGTATAAAAATGAACAGGAGGAGGGTAAATTAATCAGAGTCATGAGTGGCTAAGGACCCAACATCAGGAAAATCTGATAATTTTGGTTAATATAAGTTTATTTTTGTCCTTCCAATGGAAGGTGCCTTCCAATTAGTATGCTTTCAACATAGTATCAATAAGGCACAAATCATTTGAACATATCAATTCAACATTTATATATCTAATTTATTAGCCCTTAAGGGTATTAAATAAGGCTTATAAAATACTGATTGCTTTAATTCAAGGATTAATGCAAACCTAGATAATCTCTATTTCTATGAGGAATTCAAAAGGAATTTGCCTAAGTCCAGTTAGAAATAGACATTTTAAACGTATTTTTGTTTTCTTTTTCCAATACTATTGGGTCGTCAGAAAAATCATGATGCACTTTTGCATAGAAAAACAAAAATATGTTTTTTTCTGACCACCCTACATAATCACAATCAGTATCATCAGCATCATTTTCTCTATTGTTTTCTACAATATGTGTGTGTAATGTTGCCTGTGTTCTTTAAGGATCTTACAAAGAAAGTCAGAGCCCATGCTTGCCCTAGGTGTTTATAACAAAATGGAAACATGCATTATCATATTGATAAAAATAGTTATCAGAAAATGTAAATGGTGCATTCCCTAAAATAGTCATCTACAGCATTCACACACTAGAGGAATCTTCACAAAAGAAAGGACTGTAGTTTATCAGACTTATGAAATTCATGAATGGGACAGGCATGTCTATTTTATTCACCATTATATACCAGCACCAAATGCAGTGTCTAGTATGTGGTTGGGGCTACTTAACTATTCATTGAGATGAACAGTTGATGTGCAGAATTAAGAGAAGGTTTAGCTCTAGTCATTGAAGTTAATACACTTGGTCTCAAATGTTCCTGCACGTTGAAATCACCTGGGGTTCTTTAAAAATTACTGATATCTGGCTTCCACTCTCAAGCACTCAGATTTAATTGATACTGGTTGCAACTTTGTTAACTGAATTTTAAAAGTTCCTCAGGTGATTTTTAATGTTTGATAACTTGGGACTCACTTTAATTCAATGAAAAGAAGTCCAACTTTGCACACAAGGCGGTCACAGCTTATAAGCTCATCAAGCAATCAATCACATTTGTAAACATTTACTTAGCATCTGTATGAGACACTCTACCTGACTCTGGGGAATATAGATGATATAAGACATGGCTCTTGGAGCTTCCTATTGATCTGGAAGACAAGTGACATGTTTAAAAATGATGCCTGTTAAATAATATAAGACGACAATGTAAGCCATATTGCAGAATATAGTTACATATATCTTACAGTGAGACAACAAGTATTAAGGGACTTAGAAGAGAGATCTTTCCTTCTGAAGTTGCCAGGTGAAACTATAGAGAAGTGACTTTTAAACTGGGTCTTGAATAAAGCATACATGAAGAAAATATATTCTTGTAGAGGACAACTCAAAGGCACTGCAAGAAATGATACAACTTCAGAAATAAGTGATAGAGTTTCAAAACATTACTAGATCAATAATACATGGGTCTTATTCTTTTTGGGTTGTTAAGGGTCATTGGAAGGTTTCCAGAGCTTTGTCAGTGTCAACAAGCACCAATGTGGTGTCTCTTATGGGGTCAGTATACTTAATTGGGAACCATCATTAAAGCTGGCAATTCTTAGTTGAGTCTTAAATCAGTGAGGGGGAAAAAAGATTTAATAGAGTGAAGGAAAACCATTTCTAGCAGAGGTAAGAGTGTGAACAAAGAAGAAATGATTGGGATGAGGTCAGGAGAAATGAAAACAGATTTTCTTGACAGGAAAGAAATAGGGATGGGGTAACTGCAACTTGGGTAGCTTAATAACTTAGACCTTGTCTAATGCCCTCTGCCTTTCCAGATGGCTATTAGCTGACAGGCAGAATTTAACCTAGGGGTCAATGTGGCTTAATTATTACCTTTGTTAAAGTCTTGATGACTTGCTATTTATTTTTAATAAGCTTGTCATTCATTATGTTTCTTACTTAAATGTCAGGATAGTGAGGACAGAAGGGGAAGCTTGCATTAGTTCTCTCCAGCCATTACTGTCAACACGACATTATTGGCATCCTGTTTCTTGTCAACTGCTTTTGACAATCTATTCTTGATTAAAGAAAAAACTGCATTCTCGGAGAAAAAAAGGGCATTAATTCCAGTAGTTTAAAACTCCAGCTTAATAAAGAATTAATTGAAAAGAATTGGAAAAATGGGAGGCAGTACTATCCCTGGGGTCTGCTAATTTAGGCACTTGCCTTTTATAAACCCTGAGTTTATAAACAGATGGGATAAAAAGGTGGATTAGCTAATTAGTATTAAAAAAATTCCATCCTTTATATATATAAAAAGTTTAGTTAAAAATCTTCAGTTATACTCCCTGTAAATAAGAGGCTGGGATTATCTACCTCTTCTATTTTACTCTTTGCTTAGGCAGACCTTTGGAGCTTTTTCTTTCATATTCAGAGATTTTTATCAGCATGGAAGAATGAAAATGGAAGCATAGATAATGGACAATGGGGGGAACTATGTACTAATCCCCTCCCCATAGTTTTTAGAATGAAGTGATTAGAACTGGGGTGTTCACAATACAGTAGGTTCAACAAACATTTTCCATAAAGAGCCATAAAATAAACATTCTAGTCATTGTGGTCCACATACAGATACTCCACACTAATGACCAAGCTTTGTTTCTGTGACTAGGTCATTAAGCTAATTGCTAGATCAACAAGAAGTTCAAAGGCAGATGTCTATTGGTATGTTGTGGCGCCATAAGCTATTTTTCAGTAGATATCATGCGACATCACACTAGAATAATATCCATACAAAAAACTACACAGTAGATAAGCACCAAAAAGTGACAAGACTTAGAACACAAAAATATAAATCCAGCATAACTATTGTTATTTATTTTCAATACTACTATGGGTGCACAATAAAGTACAAAGTTCTAAACAAAATATGTAGTCTTGCATGATTGCGAACACTGTGTAGTGAATACAAACTGACAGCATGAATGAGACAAAGACTGAAAAAGCAGATTCTTCATGCTGGAGAGCTGGTCCCAAGTCTAAGCAGTCATTAAATAGGTGTCATTAAGTGAGGAGTGGCTGAATACTCTGCTACATAGATCTTTGTTTTGGTGGTAGTGGTTTGTATTTTTCTAGTTCTTTAGAAATGTGAAAATCAGAGCAGCGCAAGATTGATCAGAAAGCTGTGGATTTGCAAATTTTGCCAAAAATCAAAGCTGTTCCTCAGCTCCAGGGCTACCTGAGATCGTGTTTGCCCTTACAAATGGAGTCTATCCTCACAAATTGGTGTTTTAGATTTTTTTGCCAAGAACCTAATTAAATAACTGATCATAAAAAAAAAAAAAGAAATGTGAAAATCCGTATAGTTTGTAGGCTGTACAAAAATGGGCTATGTGCCTCAGGTGATATATCTTTTCTATTATTTCAATGTACAGACATGCTATTAGTTCACATATGGTATACATCTCCATAGATCTGGGTAAGGAGAGAAAAAAACAAGAGCTGTCCACAGTTGTAGAACACCTTCCTTTGTTCCATAAAGAGCTCACTCCCTTTCCTTTACCTACAAAGATATAAAGAGTTTCTTTGTGATTTTTGGTAGGGAACACATGAAAATTTTCTCTTGACTGTTTTTGGTTGACCTATGCTAACTGGAATTGATTTCAATTCAGTATGGAATCAAAGTTAAAAAAAAGCTAGTATTCATTTACTGCTTCCATGCCACAGGCCTTGTTCTAAGTGCTGTTAGGGTATTACTAATTTTATATCCTTCAAGCTCCTATGAAGTAGTTTCATTGTTCTCATTTGAATGAGATGAGGAATTTAGGTACAAGGAGATTATTGTAAATTACTTGCTTGGGTTTATAAGACTAATGAATGATAGAATTTATTGGATTTGAATCCATGTTTTCTGGCTCCACATCCTAAACTTTTAATCACAAGGTTCTTTCCTTATACTTACCACATATTGAAAGTTGACATATAATGAGAATTTGTATGGCTTTTATGCCATTCGGCATATGTCAGATGCTGCTACAGTAACAAATCACTCCCAGATCTTTGTAGCTGAATATCATAGTTTTATTTCTATATGCATTCTATATTTCATATGGTAGAAAATTCTGCTCAACACAATCACTACAGGTCCAGGCTGATTGAGCGTCTGCTGTCTTGTATCTATACCTTCTGGAACATGCAACCTCAATCTCTGCAGCAGTTTTTGAGAGAGATTGAGAATCTCACATGAAATTTGTGCCGCCTTAGCTCAGAAGTGATATCACCTCTTACATTTATTTTATACAACTAGTCACTCATCCCAGCTAACTGAATAGAGGCTAGGAATTGCAGAAACACAAAAGAGTCTATTTTATGTGCACTACTTTCTCTGCTATAGTATTTCACAATGATCATATACAATGCTTGTTTGACCTATACTTAACTCTATTAAGAAGACAAAGAGTGAATTATTAACTCTGTTTTACAGAGAAGTACCTAAAATTAGAAGAGGCCCAGTGATCTGTCCAAGAATGACTGAACAATGGGAAGAACAGAATTTTGGGATTAAAACAAATTTTGTTTAAAACTAGCTTCTTTTGCTACCTTTTGGCAAATTAGTCAACCCCTTTTGACCTAACTTCATTAATTTCTATGTGGGAAAAACCAACCCTATCTATAAGTTTGTCAAACAGCTTAAAGAAGGGTCCATAGGTGCTTTGCATTATGCCTGATTCATGAAATAGGATCAATGAAATGATAGCCCACTTTGACATTTTTCTCAAGGGTAAATATTTTGTCGTCATAGAATTGGGTGTTTCTAAGTGCTAGGCTATGAATCATATTTTTCCTGCTGTTATCACTAACTGGTATTTGTAAAAAGTCATCCAAAGGAACATAAGACAGTGTCTATATAATGCACAAATGAGACTTTCAGACATAAAACATTGAGAATTATATATGATTGCTCCTTATTTTTTTTATGGAGAGATTTTTTTGCTATAGGGTACATGCACTTGGAAGCAATAGAGACAAAAAGTGAGAAATCACTCCCCAAGAGGGACTGCCATGCCACAATCCATTCTCCATTCTCCTCTTGGGATTTTGGGATACACACATGCCTGGTGTGAGTTTTAAGCCACTGGGTCTGGGAGTCTGGGACTCAAATCGCAGCCAATTATGTGGGAGTTCAGCGACATAACCATTATGGTATCTGCTGGTCCCCATGATTTAGCATAATTAAGGGAGAATTGCAGAAGAGTTCAGCTGAGCTCACCTGCTCTGTCATGGTTTCTACTATTTGTCATCAAAATGAGGTGTTCTCCAGGGTCTCACCCTTTATCCTTGGATCCTCTCATTCTGTATGCAATCTTAGAATCATTATACTCAAATGCTTAGAATTGATTATTCTCTATATGGCAGTTTCACAAGCCTAGTCTTTTCACCAAAATCCTGGCCCATGTGTGTCTACCTAATATTTCTGCCTGGTTGCCTCACACAATTATAATTTCTGAATTTTATCTCTTCATATTTGTCATCCAAGTCTATTCTTTCTGTTCCACTAGTCTCAGTGCTTACTATAGGCATCCATTCAGAGGTCAAGCCAGAACTATTGGGTTCATCTCAGGGTTCTCCCTCGTATCAATATATCACCAAATTCTGCAAATGTTACAACTACTTTAATTTATTTCCTTACAGTTGATCTGCTCTGTTTTCTATTTGGCTAAACCATCTACTAGTTGCAACCTGGCTCGGGGCCGGGGGTGGGGGTGGGGGCAACATTTATCTTTTAACTAAACTCCCTAATTTATTTTGGCTGCACCTCAATCCATACTCACAATCCAGTCAGGAAGAACTTTCTAACTGCAAGTCTGATTATCTCCTCTCATTTAGATCATTGCCTGGCTATCCCTAACCTCAACTCTGGGAATCTCAGAAATTCACCATACATTCCAGCCAGATCAAAATACAGCCAGGTCCCTGGTCACTGTTGTGCCAGTTGTTCCATTCCTCAGTATCTTCCTTTCCAATAATTTTTGCCTCAAGTGTTTGTTCCTCATGTCTCTAGTTTTTATTTGACCTTGAATATTCATCTCAAGAAATAATCTCTGACATAAAGTCTCTATTCTTCTATAATACTTTTAGCACTAGCATTAGACTTTTTGATGCATTTGTATTTTTCTTGCATTGACTTGTAGGTACGTTCTATCTCTTGGTTGGAGTAAAAGAGGGGCACTCAGATTTCCTTAAGATTATGAAAGTACCAAGGAAATAAAGGAGCACAAAGCAAAAACAAAAACAGAAACAACAACAACAAAAAAACATTTCATTGGTTGTAAGGACAGTCCCGCTGGAGAACTAGAATTTGTCATCATTTAGGTTACAATAACTGAATGTTCAGTAGTGCCCTACTGAATTAATAATAATTTTCTAAACTGTCTCACTTGTGACTCAGCACCAGTTCTAGCTTTCCTTCTCTTTTATACCTGCCCAACATTTTTTGCTCTGCTAGTAACTGTGTCATGGTTTCTGCTTAGCCAAAGCCTTGTTAAGTTGTAACTTCTGCTTACTGTCTATTCTTGGTGTCTTCTTCATGTGGTTTCTGTGTTTTACATAGCTGTCTTTGTCTGTTAAACTACAAGTCCCTTGTAATGAGGTTCACACATTGCTCTCCAATACTGAGTTTCTCTGTTTCATACAAGACAATTACAGACCTCTCTTTGGTTCAATCATAATAGGCAGAATAGTGAGGTTCCATGGTACAAACCATAACCACCTATACATAATATATCCTTCAACATGAGGGTATAGACATGGCATGGACCCCAAGACAAGCCATCAGAGGGTGTTTTAAATAAATTAAGGGTGTGGTATCCTAACTGATCAGAAGTATGCTAGGTGTCTAGCATGTGCTCAGTAAATACTATATGAATAAATAATGCTGAGGAAGAATAGGACTGGCTTACACACAGGGCAGGGAGGGGAGAGGCATTGATAACTGGTGGGAAGAAGAGGCAATCATAAGCCAAATGACATGTCTGAGGTCATTATTAGAAAGGACTTCAAAGTTACTGGTTATATAGCCAGTGTTGTTCTGGCTTTATCTGAGGATAATGGTAACAATAATAACAATACAACAATTCTCATTATCCAGATATTCTGATTATTGGCTGAATGGTTTGAACTCTTTAGATATACTGTGCACATTAGCAATCTAAGGAGAGGATAAAGGCAGCTGATTTCCAGAGTGGGGCCTGGGAGGTTGCTCCTGTACGAGTGAAAGGCTGTGTGACCCAACCATCAGTAACAGGCTGCTTATTTGGGGATGTCTCAGACATTTAGGTCTTTTAAATCCAGTTGATGTAATTGGACAATTGAGGCAATTACCTGAGGCTTTGGGTTAAAAATAATTTCCCTATCTCAGATTTCTGGGTGTTTCAGATAAAAACTGTACATGTGAACACACACGTTTAATTTATTATTCTTTTACCTTTTCTTCTAATTGGATAAAACTAGTTAATAGGCAGTTTGTGGCCCATAAGATGAAGAATTAATTGAGTTATAATTGGAAGCCTCTGAGCTGCTGTTTTTTTGCTTTTTGTTTTGGGATGTACTCCATAATGCCTATGTATCATCACAGTACTTGTGTCTGTGGTAGGGATTCCCAACATCGTCCAGAAAACCCTAGCCTCATTGAAGTACTTTGTAGGAGAAATACAGCAGGATTGTATTGGTGGCAGTTCTTTCTGGAAACATAATTCCTTGAATTCTACCTGAAACGGTTCTGGGGGCTAGAAGTGAAACAGATGTGATCCCTGGCTTCTTCTCATGCACAGGGCTCCAGGCACTTTAGAGACGGAAATTACATGTATTGGTAAAAACAGGAACCGGCAGTTAGCATAATGGCTATGTCGCTGGACTCCCATGTAGTCAACCGCGGTTCGCGTCCTGGACCCGGTGGCTTAAAACTCACGCCGGGCATGTGTGTTTGCGTGCCCAAGATCCCGAGAGGAGAATAGAGGAGAAGGGATTGTGGTGTGACCATCCCCCCTAGGGGGTGATTTCTTGCTTTCTGTCTCTCTGTCTCTTTCTGTCTTTCTGGCAAGCACATCTGCCCTAAAGCAAAAAACCTCAAAAAGAAAAAGCAGAGTGTTAGGAATTGAGGGTCAGATTTATCACTGATTAGCTGAGATCTTATTAAGTCACTTAATTGATCTGGGCATTTTTCCCTCTTATCCATAAAAGAAGAGATATAGATTAGATGGTCTGGAAGGAAGACTTCCATCTCTAAATGTTAACATCTAACTTAAGTCAGCATAAGAGCGCATTCTTGGCTGATATAGACAATAGCCCCATCTATAGCACACACCTACATGAACATCTATTTCTTTTCTACATTCACTTTCATGGGAGTTACTTTTTTATCTTTTGGAGAGGTTTTTGCTATAGGGTGAGTGCGTGTGCACCAGAAAGACAGAGACAGAGAGACAGAAAGCGAGAAATTATCCCCCCAGGAAGGTTGGCCACATGGCAATTCCTTCTCCATTCTTTTCTCAGAATATTGGGCACTTGCATGCCTGGCGTGAGTTTATGCCACTGGGTCTGGGACTCGAATTGTAGTTGACTACGTGAGAGTCAAATGACTAGCCATTATGCCAACTGCTAGTCCCAAGGAGTTTCACTTTTATAATAGAGTTCAAGTTGAGTTTTGGTGAAAAGGGAAAATAAAGGTGTGAGGATTCTCCCGAGCTCCCTCCTTAGTTTAGTTCTCTCACATGGGCTATATGGAATCAAACATTAAAGAATGAAGCTGAGGACCAGCAGTTGGTGTAATGGCTATGTTGCTGGACTCCAATGTAGTCGACCATGGTTGGAGTCCCGGACCCAGTGGCTTAAATTCACGCCAGGCACGTGGGCATGCGTGCCCAAGATCCCGAGAGAATGGAGGAGAAGGGATTGCGGCATGGTCATCCCCCCTGGAAGATGATTTCTTACTTTCTGACTCTCTGTATGTCTGTCTGTCTGGTGAGCACACGTGCCCTATAGCAAAAACCTCCCCCCACCCAAACAAAAAGAGGAGGAAAAGAATGAAGCTGTTTCTATTTGTTATGGGCTGAATTGTGCACACTCCTCTACCCCAATTCATATCTTCTTATTGGCATCCTTGTTTTCATGGCCAATGACCATAGCTCATCATCTCACAGAGCTCAGCAGAAAGTACCCAACATGGACAAGTGGGAGCCACATATGGAGTGGCAGAATGAGGCAAGAGACAGGTGAAGAGGCACTTCCTCTGGGGAGTCCCAGAAACCTCTGATAGTCTTTTATGTGAAATGATTTCTGCTTTCAGTAGGATGTTGACTCTTACGCCAATGGACATTAGGATCACACACATGCTGCACTGAACCCATGTGATATAATTTCTTCAATATATTTGCTGACTGTACAAGCCCATATTTGGGAAAACTTGCATAATACCTTAGACTGTGTCACCACTTCTTTTGGTTACTAAGATTTTCCCAAGTCCAAATATAACATTTCCAAATGATTGATCTTCAAATTCTTATAATCTCTTCACATAGCATAATTGTTCTCCACTTAAACTAAATCTCATATGCTTTAATGATTAGATCTTTTCACCCCCTTTAATTTATAAGCAAAATTGATTCTTCAGATCAATATACCCAGGGGCACAAGAATCTGGGCTGCTGGTGGCGTCTGAGTGGGCCTGTCTGAATGTTAATTGTTGTTTCTGATGTCTCCTGGAGCAAGGATGCTGCTCACATTTTCAGAGCCAAACTCTGGCTTCACATCAAAATCTATAGCAAAACACCAGAGTCATTTTTCTCCAGACCCCAAATAAGAGGAGATTAATCACATTTGTCTCCCTTACTACCTTTTCAAGAGAGTGTTTTTATTTTGAAAAGCTGCCTGTTGACTCAACTTTTGAAGGCTATAGAGCTTGATAAAGGATGATGGAAAAGTTTGAAAAGGCCCATGAAAACGTTCTATGCTGGGAACTCTACTCAGTATTAATTCTCTATCCTCAGGGTCTTCATCAGTGAAACAAATTGGGAAACAGTCAGTTATTGAGAGTAGTGGTTCCTCAAATGTGGTCCCCATACCAGCCATAACATTTGCACCTGAGAATGTGTTAGAAATCTAAGTCCTTAACTCCCATTCCAGACCTGCTGAGCCTGAAACTCTGAGGTAGGGATCAGGCAAGTCCTCTAGGTGATTCCGATTTAGTCTGAGAACCACCTCTCTTGACAACTCAGCTGTGAAAATCATTTTCTTGAAATTTCTGGGAAATAGTTTCCGTGGTCATTTCTTTCCCTTTCTTAAACCTTACAGAAGATTCAGATGATCTCATCCTAAATCCTCCTTACAGAATCTCTCCAAGAAACTGAGATTCTTTCCTGTGGACTTGTAACATTTATATCACTCCAGTTCTTAATCTGCCTCTCTCAGTTCTAACAATCAAAAGAACTGAGAAAGCACACCACAAGTTTAGTCATTAAGCCTCTAAATTTATTTGGTCTCCACAATGCCTACCAATAGGTTAAACATAAAGACTTTCTGTATATGCTTATATATTCCCAGCACTAGGCTAATCATTTTACAAACTTTGTTGGAGCTGCTAACAACCTATGTCATATATAAAACCAAGCTGTAGAGAAGTTAAATAACTTTGTCAAGTTGGTATAGGGGAACAGTTGTAGTTAGGACTATAGTGCCTACTAAGTATGACTACTTAAAGTTATCATGAAAATACTTGTTGATTAAAGTGGAAGGAGTCAATCAGCTGAGGTGCTCTGGATGTTAGCCACAATTCTCTGCTACATAACTAAGATGACAACATAATCAAAGATAGCAGCATGGTGTCTTTGACATATAATGGTTATATTTTTCACTTACCTCAACAGGGAATATACTTGAAATTATTTCTCTAGCAGGGTACTATATTGGCAAAAAAAATCCTTAGACTCTTATCTGATATTTTGGCAAAGCACAGAGAGTTGACTAACTAAGGTTGAGATTTTAGCTTCTTAGAGTGAAAAAACAAAACAGACACAAACAAAACAAAACCTGGTTCTTACAGGGCTTCAGTTTGTGACAAAACTTCATTAATAATAATCATTACATAAACTATATAACTGATAGAAATTAGTCTATTCTTCTATGAAGATGGGTGAGAATCGATGTCTTGATCTCATCTTCTCATTACTAAGGTAGGAAGAGTAAATAGTTGTTGGATGTGAGAAAAATATCGACTTTGAGTTAGAGAAGTAATTGAGCCCAAGATTAGGGCATGAACATTTGAACAGAAGTCTATGTACATGAGTACCATGTAGGTACTCAAAGTTTGGCTGGACATGACTTTCATGAAACAATGGGCAGAGTTTTTGGAGACACTGTGGTCCACTCTCTCTGGCACAAGAATTCTTAATAGAATGACCTAACTCTCAAGAAAATGCCTTCTGTCCTCTAACTGGGAGGTGGGGGGCAGACCTTTCAATTACATTGATTTTTACTTCTTCACTTTATTCTGGTATGGTCCTAAAAGAAGTATTCCAATTCCTGGATGACAGAGGCCTGACTGGATAATGGTGAACAAAGTTTAGTGTTTGAGGAATCCCTGGAGAAAGACTAGCTTCTAGGACCATTTCTGCACTGTTGAGCTCTGTAACTAGAAAAAATGACTTCAAACCTTCCTAGACTTTAATTTCCTCATCTGTCACATGAGAAGACTGGAATAGATATTGTCTATGGCTAGGTTATCTGTTTTGAGGGATAGAACCAATTCTTGAGAATGACATTAGAAAAAGCTACTCAAAGACTTTGATGTCACTATCAAGATTCTTCTTGACAAAATAGATTTTTGTCTGATTTAAGGTAACCTTTCTCATCATTTAAGTAGAAGTATTTTCTCTGTGTTTCTGTGATTATTTATTTGGTTTTAGTGGGGAAAGGTAGCAGAAGAGTTTCTTTTATTTTTAAAAATATTTTAGTTATTTGAATTTAGTTTTCAATGAAGTTTTATTCGCTCGTATAATTTTGCTTTAATTTGTAAATATAACGATATTCATGCTTTTTATTGTCTTCTCTATTTTTCAATTTTGTTGAATTTTTCTCCCAACTCCCACACAAGTATAAACATCCCTTTCATTTTTTAATAACCTACCAGACAATCTGACATGTGTTCTCTTATATTTTTTCTCTATTCAATAAGCTGCCTATGCATAAACACATGCTGGTTTTTAAAAATGTTTTTGAGTCCTTGTTTGGATTTGCATAATGTAAGAAATGTTTTTCTATAATTTTTCTTAACAAAACCTCAAAATATCTCATCTGGTAGTTTTAAATGGCTACATAATATTTCATGGTAAGACTTCCATACATTACTCAGCCATAGGTAAATAATTTCCTTTTAATTTCTGGAGAATACTAACAATTTCACAAAAGGTTTCCAAGGAAAATTTAGCAGTGGTAGTCTAAAAACTTTATTACATTTTAATAACTGTTATTTAGATTGTTTTCCAAAAAGGCCATAGTACTTAAGTTCTACCAACCATTTGAGAATCCCTTTTTCTCATATCCCTTCCAATAGTAGGTACTGTAGCACCATTTTGTTTTTGGTAGTGTGATATAAAATTTATTTTTAATTAATTTTCAATAAGTAAATTTTTATTATTATTAACATCTTTTTACAATATTTTGGACATTTTGTTTGGTTCACAAACTGTCCATCTATATCCTTTGCCCTTATATATTTTTTTCCTCTTGGCTTGTCTTTTTTTTTTTTTTTTCCCCCAGCAATGGATAAGAGTTCTTGGTATATTATAGGAATCATCCTCTTCTCTGATATCTTGGTTATACTGTCCACTCCCTGCCCAGATATTGAGAGGAACATATATGATGCTGACTTAATGGTTTATTTCTTGATACATACTTTTTTACTTTTATCTTCTATTTTTTATTTTATGACCAGAGGCCATGTGTGTTCACATGAGAGAGAGCGAGAAAGAGAGCACCTCTCAATGCATGGTCATACCACAATCCTTTCTCCTCCATCTCTCCATGCCATCTGGATTTGGAGTGTGCTTACACATGCACCCAGCATGTTTTCAACCTTCCAGGGTTGGAATTTGAGTCGTGGTTGACCATGTGGAATTTGGCTTTATAGGACTGTGCTTAACTGTTCTGCAGTTTAAAGAAGGTGACTCTACTAATTTTTTTTTTTTTTTTAATTTCAGTGGTTTAAAAATTTTTTGGTTGCTGAATCTTCAATCTTCATTAGTAAAGTTTCCATTAATTTCACATTATACACTTGTTTTTGTGTTTTTTTTCCCCATGATTATTATGTATTTAATTAAATTATTATTTTTCTTTTTTTTGGGGGGGGGGCTTTTGCTATAGGGCACATGCACTCGCCAGAAAGAGAAAGAGAGACAGACAGTGAGAAATCACCTCTCAGAAGGGATGGCCACACTGCAATTCCTTCTCCTCCATTCTCCTCTCAGGATCTTGGGCATGCTCACACATGCACCTAGTGTCTTTAAACCACTGGGTCCAGGACTTGAACTGCGGTCAACTACATGGGAGTCCAGCGACATAGCCATTACACCAACTGCTGGTCCCAATATACATTTAATTTTAAAATCTAAACCTTTAATCCATACAAAATTTTGCTTTAATTGGCAGAGAATATGTGCCTATGGCAGAGAGGGGGAGCAAGAGAGGAAAAGAGAAGAGATTACTTATTCTATTTTGTTTTCTATTTCAGAAATTTAAGGTTTTACTTTTTTATTTCCCTTTCTTTGGAGTCCGTCTCTCCCTTATTTCCAAATTTTTAAAGATAAGTGATAAATCTGGGTTTTTTGTTTGTTTGTTTTACTTTAATCAAAAGATTTTAAAGACTGTATATTTTCTCCTAAATACATTGTATTCTGTGAATTTTGGTATGATGCATTTTCTTTTTAATTGCTTTATACATAAATCAATTTCTATTTTAATTTCAGCCCAAACTGTATTGATATAACTGATTATTTTTTAAAAAATGAAGCAGATAAAGTTTTCAGTCATTAGAATTTTTTTTCTTAATTTTACTGTCTTATAACCAGAGATACATATCTATTATATATTTTAAGGATTTCTCTGCGGTCAGCTATTTGATGATTTTCTGTATATGTCACAAAAACATATGAAAAATTGTGTTCTGCTTGGAAAATTTAAGGCTCTATTAATTATTCTATTTTTACTTAAAAAAATTTGCTGTAAGGCATGTGTGCTCATTGGAGAAAGACAGAGAGAGAGGGAGAGAGATAGATGGAAAGTGAGAAATCACTCCCTAGGAGGGATAGCTATGCTGAAATCCCTTCTCCTCCATTCTCCTCTTGGGATTTGGGCACATATGTCTGGCATGTTTATCAAGCTGCTACTCTTGGTTTCAAACTGTATAATAGGCTATGTGGCATCCAGCCTCTTTAACCTTCATGCCATCTACTGGCCCTATTTTTACTATTGTGTTTTGGTCAATTCTAGAAGATCAAAAATCAGTCATTACAGGGCTTTACATACCTATTATAATGATACTTTATAGAATACTTTCTGCTTTTCTAATAGTTTTTGGTTTACATAATGAGTCTACACTATTATCTGGTTTACACAGTTTAATTTTAGGGTGATTTTGTCTTTTCAGATTGTTTATTATTCAAATTGACCATCTTCATCTTGCTTAGTGTTTTTATCTTTACAACCCAGTGTGCTATTCATTTTGCCTCTTCTTTCATATTGTTACACTGGATAGACATCCCTTTGTCTTTTTCTTCATGTCAAAGTTCGTGAGGTTGGCTCTGTAGCCTAGTGGGTAAAGGAGACAGAGCACACATGACTAAATGGGGAGTTCAAATACTGGACCTGGTGGCTAGAAAAACATACCAAGGGTGTGTGCATGCCCCTAGTCCCTACAAGTTGGAAAAATGAGAGACAAAGGGTTGTGGTGTGACTATGCCCATTGTGGGATTCTTTCTACCTTTCCTTTTCTCTGTTCTCTCAGAAAAGTATTGATAAAATACAAATGAGTTGACCAGCCTTGATGCACCTTTTAAATCCTGTTATACAGTATAGACTTGACCAAGGGAACAGTACAGTGAGGTTTACTCAGCCACCAAGATAATCCTCATTTTTCACTCCAAGTTTATCCAAACAATGACTCTTCATCAAAGTACACTCTGAACTCAGAGTTGTGAGATTATGTTAACAATACTTAGGTTTATCTGAGAATCATACTAATTTGTCCCTAGAAGCTAAAGTCCATCCAACACATTGGATACATGCACATTAAAATATTTATTATTAACATTGTTTCCACTACTCTTGATCTTTCCTCAATTTTGAGATCTTTCACTGGATCATCTGTTACTGTATTGAACTTTTTGTTTTTTTCTCAAGTATTTTCCTCAAGTGAGATACTTGGGTAAATTATTTCTTGCTTTTTTGCTTATCTTTGAATTAGTTAATTTTATCCTGATATAACAATGATAACAGCTAAGTAGAAAATTCTTGGGTGTTAGTTTTTATTTATTTTTTTCTTTCAAACGTCCTTTTCTTGCACGTTTTTCAAGTTTCAGGGGTTGCATATGAGTTGAAAGATACCAGTTTGTGGTGGCAGTGAGGAAGAGTGTTAGGGAGTGAGAAGGACTCCCTTCCACCTTCTATTTTATTTATTTATTTTTTGAGAGAAAGAAAGAGAGAGAGAGATATATATATTTTTTTGCTATAGAGTGTCTGTGCTCACTAAGGAGACAGAGAGACTGAGAGGCAGAAAGTGAGAAATCACCCTCCTGGGGAGGTAGGTGGCCATGCTACAGTCCCCTCTCTTCCATTCTTCTCTCGGGATTTTGGGTACTTACTCACATGTGCCTACTGTGAGTTTCAAGGCACCAGGTCTGAGACTCCAACCAGTTGGCCATATGGGAGAACAGTGATGTAATCAACCAATAGCCATCTGCGGTTCCCACCTTCCACCTTCTTTAACCTAAGATTTTTTTCTTAGTACATATTTTGTCATTTTAAGGACTTTTTTATTCATTAAAAAATCACTTGGCATTTTTTCTGGGCTTTCTCAGATTCCTTTCTGCATTTTAGTTGCTTCTGTTATTTCCCAGAGGAGAAAGACATGAACAGGTTGGGAAGTAGCGCCAATGAAGGTATGTGGTGTCTTTCTATTGTCCAACTGTGATTTTAACAGTTCTGAAGACCACAAGGAACTCTACTTGTGGTCCCCAGTCTTTTCAAGGTCAGGATGGTGTCTTCATATGAGTGTAACATCTGGAAGAATTATTCAGAAATTTCATTCTTAAGTCTAACATCTGGGCCTCTGGTGTATGCGCACTAAATGCAGAAGAGATTCCTCCTCTCTCAGAACTGAGATCTTCTTTCAATTAAAGCAATTTCTAAAAGTACATTTTATAAAAACTCCATCTTCAGAAGAAACTAGAGAGTGTAGGAAAGAAATGAGGCAAAAGCCTTTGAGACCTCTGACCTCACTGTGAGAAGTGAAAGGGAAACAAGTCAATTACAACACTTGCAGGGTATTAGGAGCCATTGAGAATGTGTGGAGGGCTTTTATTCCATGCTCTGGGGGCCCCTACTTTCAGATGAATGACTTTAAAAGTTAACTCATTCAGCAATGTCCTATTCCTATACTACCTTTACCTGGAAGCTTTTTAGGGAATAATTTCTTCCAGCTCCAAATCCTGAGAAAAGGTTAGGCCCCTTAGGTCTTGAGTTATTTTTGTTCACATCTTTTTGTTTGTTTGTTTTCTGTAAGATCGTTGTTATAGATGGGGGCTGTCATCCATGTCTGTATTCTTCTCTGCCTTTAGCCCAGGCTCTGAAGCACAATAGGTGTTCAATACTGACAAAGAGATGGATGTGTGACTTAGAGAAAGAAATCTGAATCCTCCTATTTAATTTTTATTTTTCCTTGGGATCAACTCTCTTCATCTATTTGGTAAATGTTAGCTTTAGGCCTATATTCCATCCCATAGCTATACACCTTCAAGCCATCTACAGTTTTCTTCTGCTAATTTAGTTTGGTGCTTATTTAAATCCAGATCAGAAAGATCTTGCATTAAATAAGCCTCCAGGGTGTCAATAAACATCAGGTAGCTATAAAGTATCTTCTAGCCTTTAATTTGCTTTCAGAATGTCCTCCAATTTATTTCTCTTTCTTATCCTTCCTACCCCTGTCTCTTTTTGACCATCCCCTCTCATTCACCCCATATACAAATACACACTCTATTTTGTTTATGAACAGATACTGTCATTGTGTTCCAATCTGCTGTGAATTTCCTTAGATTTTTTTTATTGTTGTTGTTAATGTTAAAGATATTCTTGCCCTGTTTAGAAAAAAAGAAAAAAAAAACAACATCTTAATAGGATATAGATTTTAAGGTGGGCACAGAGTCTAGCAGAGAATTAGGTTGTTATAAGATTGTACTTTATCACAGGGCTTTAAATATACATCTGTGAGATACAACAGGAAACATTGACTGGGGTATTCATCTTTAGCCCCTTCTTATTTTCTAAAAATCCTTTATTTTGATCCACATTTAGAAGCAAATAAAAAACTTTTTTTTTAAGTTCTAATGATTTTCACCAAGAATATACCCTTAGCTACAGAACGCAGTTTTTGAGTTTGCATTTATGATGGGATTTACGTAGTGGTCAGGAGTTTTCCATCAACCCTCAGATAAAATGCATGGGGATCAGGGGGAGTTACGGGTCTGTGTACAATAGGACTTCACATACTTGGTATGTTTATATTCCCTATTGAGTAGTGGAAATCTTTTCACTGAAAGAAAGAAACAGCTCAAACTAAGATGCAGAAAGTAACCTATTGAATTTTAGGTCCTTAAACACAGTGTAGGAAGGTTAAATATAGAGTCACGCCTCCATGGGACCAGATACAGGGTCTGGATTTTTACCAGCTCCTCTTTCTTCTTCTTCCCTATATGATGACTTCATTGAAACAAACTGTATCCTTCCACAGAACTGGAAACATGGCCACCAGCAACTCTAATGCCTTTCATTTCTCAACTTTGCCTCTGCAGAGAGATTAAAAGTATGTTTCTTCGTCCAAATTTGAATACTCATTAGTAATATCTTAGGTGCCTCATTTTGAAACCAGACCTGGCTCTATCAGTGGTTGCCCCTTGACATTGTCAGAAAATCCATGGTGACACTCATATATTTGAACTTCATGAATTAATAAAGGGAAGAAACCATTTTCAGGAGGCTTGGAACTGCTTTTCAAAAATGACTAAATATTATGGTCTATTTCTCCAGTGAAGGACAAAGGGAAGACTTTTGAGAAAATAAACTGTATGAGGAAGAATTTGAAAGGTATGAGAATTCTTGCAGCCTGGTAAGGAGGTTTCTCAGGTGATAATTCCGGGGATCAGTATCAGAAAACTCATTTATTTATGAATGCTGATTCAACTTTCTCCCTTTGAATTCTAAAATTACAATGCCAAGGGTAAGGTGGGTACTCAGTAAATAGTTGTAAGCTTGACTTAGGGCTCTTAGTACCTGAATGCCACAATCACACACATAATTATGCAAGGACACATCAACATTCCTAGAGTATAAATTGTGGTTTCTCATATCTATGTGCAGATTTATGACAGGAGGAAAAGCGAGGTAAAGATGGGAGGAGTTGTCAGGTTTGGATTCTGCAGAACCTTAAATGTTCTGACTGAAAAGATCCCATGACTTAAATCAGGATGGGCCTGATCCTTCCAGTATATTTAACACAGTCCTTCCCTAAAGGTCTATATTAGAGTCAAATTTGATATCTTCTATTTCTAAACTTCTGTTTTGAGGTCATAAAAGGAAAACCCGCATTTGCCAATAGTAGTGATGCTTGGTATTCTCTGTCTAAAATGGGGTTGAGAATGTATTTCTGTAATGTAATGTGAGAGGGTGTTCCAGTTTTCTAGAATCCACAGAAATCATGTCAAGGAAATTGGCATTGGGAAAAGATCCACATACTCTTTAGTAGAAAGAAACAAATGATCTATTAAATATTCAGCTGTTATGACCCCAAAAGCTATGTCACCACTTGGCGAAGTGCTTATAGAGAGTATTCAAGGATAAGAAGTAAAGCTGAACTACAATAAGTTCTTTTCATTTCTAAGAATATACATTTTGATCTTTTCTAGAACATCAGTGAATGATCATTAGCCAGCCTCTCAGAATAATTCTAGTGAAACAATGCTCATTACATTACTGAATAGTTTATTTTATTATTAGGTAGCTAGCTATTCGTGATCTATTCATTCAACCTTTGTTCTAGTCCTCATATACCATCAGAGCACATCTGCTTTGTTCACACATGGCTTTTCAGATATTTAAGACATCTGCCAGGTCTACTAAACTTTTTTTCTTTTTCAAGATAAATTTCACTATTTTAGTCATTCCCTGTAGAAAATGATTTTCAAGTTTTGACCTCCTGGATGATTATCTAAACATGATCTAGTTATTAAAATATGCATTTAAATAAAAAGAGTGATCTAGAAATATTCTGACTCCCGAGGAAACCTAGGAGCTGTTATTTTTTTATTTCATTTTCTTTTATACATCCAATCACATTATTATTTGGCTTACAAGATGGATATTTCAACAGGTGAACATTTCTCCTTAGTACAGTTGATAAAATCACAAAGTATCTTCAACAGACAATACCACATTTCTTTGTGCCATTAATGTTTGCCTCCCTATTTTTCTTCTAAATGTCCTTCCTCAGACCCTCCTCCTTCACACTCACTATATCTGATATTCACATCTATATATGATATTTCTATATGCTTTAGTCAATTAAGGGAAGAGGTGTTTTTATGGAGAGAGAGGGATAGACAATGGCCATTGCCCTTCTCAAACTGGAGAAACCAGACCTGGCTCTATCAGTGGTTGCCCCTTGACATTGTCAGAAAATCCATGGTGACACTCATATATTTGAACTTCATGAATTAATAAAGGGAAGAAACCATTTTCAGGAGGCTTGGAACTGCTTTTCAAAAATGACTAAATATTATGGTCTATTTCTCCAGTGAAGGACAAAGGGAAGACTTTTGAGAAAATAAACTGTATGAGGAAGAATTTGAAAGGTATGAGAATTCTTGCAGCCTGGTAAGGAGGTTTCTCAGGTGATAATTCCGGGGATCAGTATCAGAAAACTCATTTATTTATGAATGCTGATTCAACTTTCTCCCTTTGAATTCTAAAATTACAATGCCAAGGGTAAGGTGGGTACTCAGTAAATAGTTGTAAGCTTGACTTAGGGCTCTTAGTACCTGAATGCCACAATCACACACATAATTATGCAAGGACACATCAACATTCCTAGAGTATAAATTGTGGTTTCTCATATCTATGTGCAGATTTATGACAGGAGGAAAAGCGAGGTAAAGATGGGAGGAGTTGTCAGGTTTGGATTCTGCAGAACCTTAAATGTTCTGACTGAAAAGATCCCATGACTTAAATCAGGATGGGCCTGATCCTTCCAGTATATTTAACACAGTCCTTCCCTAAAGGTCTATATTAGAGTCAAATTTGATATCTTCTATTTCTAAACTTCTGTTTTGAGGTCATAAAAGGAAAACCCGCATTTGCCAATAGTAGTGATGCTTGGTATTCTCTGTCTAAAATGGGGTTGAGAATGTATTTCTGTAATGTAATGTGAGAGGGTGTTCCAGTTTTCTAGAATCCACAGAAATCATGTCAAGGAAATTGGCATTGGGAAAAGATCCACATACTCTTTAGTAGAAAGAAACAAATGATCTATTAAATATTCAGCTGTTATGACCCCAAAAGCTATGTCACCACTTGGCGAAGTGCTTATAGAGAGTATTCAAGGATAAGAAGTAAAGCTGAACTACAATAAGTTCTTTTCATTTCTAAGAATATACATTTTGATCTTTTCTAGAACATCAGTGAATGATCATTAGCCAGCCTCTCAGAATAATTCTAGTGAAACAATGCTCATTACATTACTGAATAGTTTATTTTATTATTAGGTAGCTAGCTATTCGTGATCTATTCATTCAACCTTTGTTCTAGTCCTCATATACCATCAGAGCACATCTGCTTTGTTCACACATGGCTTTTCAGATATTTAAGACATCTGCCAGGTCTACTAAACTTTTTTTCTTTTTCAAGATAAATTTCACTATTTTAGTCATTCCCTGTAGAAAATGATTTTCAAGTTTTGACCTCCTGGATGATTATCTAAACATGATCTAGTTATTAAAATATGCATTTAAATAAAAAGAGTGATCTAGAAATATTCTGACTCCCGAGGAAACCTAGGAGCTGTTATTTTTTTATTTCATTTTCTTTTATACATCCAATCACATTATTATTTGGCTTACAAGATGGATATTTCAACAGGTGAACATTTCTCCTTAGTACAGTTGATAAAATCACAAAGTATCTTCAACAGACAATACCACATTTCTTTGTGCCATTAATGTTTGCCTCCCTATTTTTCTTCTAAATGTCCTTCCTCAGACCCTCCTCCTTCACACTCACTATATCTGATATTCACATCTATATATGATATTTCTATATGCTTTAGTCAATTAAGGGAAGAGGTGTTTTTATGGAGAGAGAGGGATAGACAATGGCCATTGCCCTTCTCAAACTGGAGAGTAAGAGGTTATACTTCTATTGACTCTGTAGAAAATTGACATTCCCCTTAAGAAAGAAAGTCACATTTTGGTTTATACAGAGCTGAGGGAAACAAACATTCCCAGATTATTTTTTTCTGAGAATTGTTGTCAAGCATTTCTCTTCATTGACTAGTTGTATTTGTTTTTACAGACCAAAAGAAGTAATGAAAATGGAAGAGCAGGTATATTTTGATCAGTAAACCACCTTCTAGGCTACTCCTTTCTTCCCTGGTAATAATATTCTTGATATGACCTGGATATAGAATAACCTCTAATCCAGCTCATGTTTTAAAATGTGATTGCTAATATGGAAATTTTTCTATGTACCTATAAGTTGTGAAGTAGAATTCCTTGAAAACCAATCTTTTGGTATATGGAAATTATTTTCCTTAATTTTCTACATTTTTTTGAACCCTGCCATAGTAGGGAACATTTAGGTCATTCTCTGGTTCCCATCCTTTCTGTTTCAAACCATCACAGAGAATCACAGAGATTTTTGTATAGTTTATAGTAGTTTAAACACAGCTTGTATTATTCTTTTTATCACCAAGTCCCAGCAGTTGTCCTAGGTATCTGGTGTGGGATGCCAATGTCATTTTAGTAATTATTATTATTCAAACATGTGGCACATGGCTTATAGTTAAATAATAATTTAGAAAAAAAGAGAATATAGTTAAATCGTTAACTCGTTACTGTGCAATTTTTGTTTTCCCTACTTAACCTGTTTGTTTCAAATGATGCTCTGATTATTTGAAATTAGTAGGTCTATGTGACACATTGGAGATTTTACCATATTCCCCATCTGTGTATATACACAAATGTCATATTATGTAGTTTATGTAGGTAACCTCTAATTTATATGTATATATCATGTGTGTATATACATAAATTAGACTTATATCAGTAAAATATGCTTTATTTTAGAGAAAGAATGTAGATGAGAAAATTGATGCCATGATAAATTTTAGTTGTATATAGAATGAGATAATTCACTTGAATGTGAACATCCAAAGGAAATTGCATAACAGATTTAGGTTCCTCTAAAATGACGATCCCGCTAAGATATGAGAGAATGAGAACAAGTAAGAGAGAATGTCTTTTCCTCAGTCTAACTGTCTAGGTCTATAAATTTTGACCTGAGGAATTCATCCTCCAAACCTTATTGACTATTGACTTATTGAGAATGTAATATGCTTCATATATATATATATATACATACACATATATATATATACACATACACACATATATATATACACACACATGCATTATACATATTCTAAGAGAGTAAACATTAGGGTATCAAGAATTCATTTTTGGTTTTGGGTTAATATCCATCTAAGTATTTTGGCAGAGCGAGAGCATTTTGACAACACAAATGCCTTTCCGAATTTCTTACAACACCATTCTGAACTTTCTGTAATCAAGAAAGGGGAAAATAATTTCTCTTTTCCATTAAATATTCAGTGGGCAAATACCAATCTGAAAGAAAAGAGAGCAATCTTGACTTATTGTGTGTGTGTGTGTGTGTGTGTGTGTGTGTGTGTGTGTGACCTTGTTCAAAGTGCTTAACCCCAGGGTGGTATCCTAGTTGCCACCCCTAGTGCTTACATTTAGCCTTGGGTCTTTGCCTCTTCATGTTTGGTTCATTTTTTAGTTATTGGAAGTTGCTTTAACATCTCACAGGATCTATCAATCTATAGCACTGAGTATTAGCTTTTCGGCTCAGTCTGGGGACACTGACTGTAGCAAACTGAACAGTAGTGCTGGAAATCACATGGCTGCAGGGGGTTTGGATTTCAAGTTTGTCTGAACACACTGGGCACATGTATGCACGACGCATGTCCTGACAACCTGGAGGACTGAAGAAAGGGATCACAGAATGATGGGATCCTGTTGAGGGTGCTTTTTTCTTTCCTTTTTTCTCCCTCTCATGCACATGCATGTGCTCTTATTCAAGAAAAAAATTAATTTTTATATATATACATACACATATATATATACACACACACACATATATATATATACACACACACGCATTATACATATTCTAAGAGAGTAAACATTAGGGTATCAAGAATTCATTTTTGGTTTTGGGTTAATATCCATCTAAGTATTTTGGCAGAGCGAGAGCATTTTGACAACACAAATGCCTTTCCGAATTTCTTACAACACCATTCTGAACTTTCTGTAATCAAGAAAGGGGAAAATAATTTCTCTTTTCCATTAAATATTCAGTGGGCAAATACCAATCTGAAAGAAAATTGAAATTCTTTCCATAGCACACTCAATAAATGACAGTTTAGATTATATTAGAAATATTATAATTCTCTTCAGGTCAGTTAACTGAGTTAAAAATGGAAATCTAAAATGAAGCTAAAACATTGTATTAAGTATTACAATGTGTGCCTCTCTCCCTAGGCAATCTGGGAGGGTGGAAAGTCTAAAAATTTTGGAAAAGGAACAGACTTGTGTGAATCTGGTCTCTGACACACACAGCTGAGTGTCCATATTTGATAACATTCTTCTGTGTGAAGTTAATTTAATTTAGTTAAATTAATTATTTAACTTATTTACTTACTTGCCTACCTGAACCCCTCAGTTCTCTGGACCCGCAACCATGTAAAGACATTACTATTCTATTTAAGATCCAAATGGGATGGGCTCTGGATAAGCATGGCTTTCCTCAGGTGTGATGGATGTTTTTCTTTGCAGGGGGATCCCAGGGCATGGTTCCCACTCTGGTGTTGAAGCCTCAGCACTTAGCTGGTCTTTCGTATTGTCTGTAACTCTATACCATGATTTAGGGGCTGGAATACTTCAAAAACACTAAAGTGTTTTAGTCCATTTTCAAGTTGCTAACTAGTGAATATCACACTGGGTTATTTATAAATGATAAGGATTTCTTTAACTCATGGTTTTGGAGGTCCAGTGAGGATCTTCTTATTGGTGGAGACTCTGCAGAGTCCCAAAGTAGTGCCAGGCATCACATGGCAAGAGAGCATGCATTTGTATGTCTGTGTCCATGTCTCTATTCTGGTCTGTCTCTCTCTCCTGATAAAAACACCAGCAGTCAATCATTTCAGGTTCTGTCCTGATCCTAGTCACTTCACAGAGGCTTCACCTCTTAAACCCCACAGTCAGATTAAGTGTCCTCATAATACTCTCACAGTAGCAACAAGTTGTCAACACATGAATTTTGGGGAGACTCATTCAAACCACAGCAAGGAGTCAGTATGAATAAGGTAACTTAATCATATGTCCTGCCTAACAGAAGCAGGAGAAAGATGAGCCTGGAGGAAAGCAATTAACAGTACTCTGGAATCACTCCACTCCAACAAGGGCACTCACTAGCAAACAACAGATAAGAAAATAAGAAGAACAAGTACCTCTTTGAAATACTAAAGAGCCCTAAGGATGTCTTACTTGGATAGATAAAGAAACTAAAGAAAGGAATTAATTGAGAACAGAAAACTGCTCTGAGGGTCCTATGACTTCCTTTTCCTTTTGACTTAACGCCTAAGTGCTCTGAAGCAGAATCAGAATGTCTTAGTGCTGGTGTGAACCCCAGAGTCACTGATGGGTGCTTTTTTTCTTTCAGATCCACCCACTCTTTTCCACACCTCTTTCCTCTGTTGTCATCCTTTAAAGGTTATTAGAGGTCCAAGAATGACCACCTCATGCCCCTTTTTAGGGTCCTAATTAAGCCTTTCCTACTTAAAAAAGGATTCAGACATCTCTCTTAATGCCTTCCTCAGGGCTCCTGAACGTGACTGAAGGGTTAACAAACTGTAGCCAGTGTGATACAGCCAATTTAATTCATTTGCCCAGCACCTATGAAGGTCTTTGTTCTACAAAAGCAGAACGGAGTAGTTGTAACAGAGACCATATGTCCCATGGACACAAACATATTTATTTTCTGGCTTTTTAAGAATAATTAGGCTGATCTTTGAACAAATCTGAGAGAAAATGACAATGGCCATTATTATGTCTCCTAGAGCAATTCATCACAGTAATATATTCTTACTTGAGCAGGACTCCTGCTGCTTAAATCCAACAAAGTGACTTTAGATAAAGAACACAAACAGTGGGAGAATCACAGAATGGGTAGCAATACCACTCCTGCACCTGTGATTGTTGGCTGTAGGTAGTTGCCTGCTTTCTTGATATAGTCTTGAGACCATGCATGTCAGGGGTTCTCAAAATGTGGTCTCCACACTACTAGCATCAGTATCTTTTGGGAACTTATTAGAAATGCAAGTTCTCAGGTTCCGTCTTGGGTTGTGGATAAAGCTATCAATCTGTGCTTTTATAAGGCCTTCAGGTGATTCTAAAGGTTGCAGATATTTGGAAATCACAGTTATATGTAAAAGTGTTTAATAGGCTTAATGGAGTCAGACAAATATCAAGTCACATGTTCTGTTATATTTTGAATCAGCCTTGAGGATATAGAAAGAAGAGGAGGGAGGAAATTATTGGGCTAGAATTCCTATTCCCTTCTGGTGTCCAAGAAGCTAAATAAAATGGATATTTAGCATGCCATAGTGTAAAGGCTGCAGAAGTAGGTTTCTGGGATCAAAATTTCATCTAGAGAGAAAAAAAGAAGGTGATGTTAACCACTGGAGAAGTGACTTTAATAAAAATGTTTGAACATAAGCTTCCTTCAATGATCTCTCAGACTTTCTACTTGAGACTAACAATGACAGGCCTGCCAGTGGGTTTTGACTAATGGGTTCGAGTGTTGTAGTAATTCCCATTTAATGGAGAAATAAAAGAATGGAAGTGAAGCTCAGACATTAACATTTCAGAAAACCTAGCTAGTAAGTGACTGAGGATATTATCCATGTCTGTTTGTGACCAGAAGTTGTGCAGTTTCTAGTACAACATATGCTTTTCTTGAATGAGAACAATGGAAGGTTCCCCAAGACCTTACCAACGGCACCTGTTAAAGTTGCTTCCACTGAGATGTTCTGCATTTGGCTGACGGGGTATGGGCTTCTTGGATCTCTGACTGAACACAAAACAATTAAAAAGCCTGTGTTTGGTAGTAAGCAGATGGAAAGAATGCTGTGTGAGGGTCTACAGGAGCAAAACGTGTTTTCATAACCACATGGAAGAAGTGTCCTGCTAGAGCTCCCATGCTGTGGAGACCAATGAGCATGGCCACCTGGAGAAAACTAATTCATGGTTGCATAGCTTTAGTGTTCTCAATTGGACCATGGATTCTCAAGGAGTGTGCTCAGCTCACCCAGAGAGTATATATCAGAATTACTGTGGGGTGGGGACATTGAACTTTGACAAAACATGTTTTTAAATTCAGTATTCCTATTTTTTTAAACAAATTACTGAAATTATCCCTTGACAGAATCTTCTTGGGGATATGCAAATAGTATTATGAAAATGTGTGGCTAGCATGGATTTAAAAATAAAAATTGCAGAAACACTGCAGAGGATTGTGAAATCCTAGAGGATTCTCTAGGCCCTGCCAGAGCCTCTCCATATCCCAGTGGCTGGCCCACAAGCTTGAACACAGAAGGTACTTAGAATATGTTTACAGAATGAGAGGACAATACCTCTGTCAAGAGGCGTTAATTATCACAGCAATGCTAGAAAGAGATTTCTAAGCACAGGAGGTCTATTTTCAGGACTAACGCATGTCAAGCTCTATACTATTATGATGGACATTAATAAATGGGTGTGCTACAGATGTTGACAGGATCTTAGTCTCTTGCCTGTAATCTGTCACCTTGTAGACAAGTGTCTTTTCTCCTCTGATGGCTTCACAGTAGCCAGGTCATGGTAACTGTAGGAATGTGGGTCACTTTTACAATTTGCTAGGCATAATGCCTTTACGTCCTGTCTTCTGCCTGTGCCCTTCAGCCCAGATACCCTCATAGGGCAGCAGGGGAAGGCTAGTCTGAGGAGCAGAATTACATTGAGCTAGCTTCTAGACTAGACCTTGCCACCCCCAGTGCTGGAGCAGAGTAGTGAAATAAGCACATTCTACATTAGGCTTTTACAAATGCTTTGCTGCTGGTGTGGGTGAGAATTAGAAGAATGATAAAGAGGCTCAGAGAGAGATGCAATCTTACACTTGTTGGGCATGGAAATCATTGGAAATTGTCCAAGTCAGTTTTGTGTAGATTTGACCACTGATGCTACTAAAATAATTTCAGTGAAAATCCAGATCTGTACAAAACAGATCTAAGTAAAAGTGAATCCAAATAATGTATTGATCTTATTTCCTCTCTTCCAGTGATAAACTGCCCTCCTCTCAATCATGGTGTCCCCATGATGAGAACTTTATTCCTTGACTATGACGTCTAAGAGAATGGTCTCATCCTCTGTGAAAGGGAAGGGCCTTTCCTGTGGCTGGGACTGAGATGCCGTAGACCAGTAACAGCTTGCAAAGCCTTTAGCGACAGTAGTGGGGAACCTCTTTGTGATCAGCTGGCTCCCATGAGCAGTCATGGTATCAGAACCACCACAGCACATGTGACCACATGGGGAGAGGTGAAGAGACTGGATTCAGTGCCGAGTACCAAGAGGACAGCCACAGTTGGGTGCTTCTCTAACAGCTTTAAGACCTGCCTTCCATTCCAAAGTCTCTTTTTGGCCAAAGAACCATGTACTCTGGAAAAGTTGGCCTTCTCTGAGACCAGAAAAAGAACCATGATTGATCTAATCTAATTATGGTTATCTTGTATTCCTTTTCCTGTGATTTATTTAGCTGTAGGCAAGTAGAATAATTCTGGCTATTGAGAGCTATGAAAAAAAAAAATCTACTTAGGCTTCTAGGAAAGGTTTTTCTTTCCTGTTTTGTCTGTTTAAAAAACAGGATGACTGATCCATGAGAAAAGGTTCCCTTTTCTTACAGAATCAGTTGTATGAGGAAGGCTGTATCTGATTCTGTGGCAGCTGTTTTGTGCCTGTTAGTTTTCTGTGGCTGTTATAACAAAGAAGCAAACATTTGGAGGCTTAAAACAACACAAACGTATTCTCTTTCAGTTTTGGAGACCAGACTTGAAAATTACTATAAAAATCAAGATGTCAGCCAGGCCATACTCCTTCCAGAGGAACTAGTCTTTTTCATCTTCTGGTGGCTGCCAGCATTCCTGGATTTATTGCTATGTCACTCTAATTTTTAAATTTATTTTTTTGGAGAGCTTTTTCCTTTTTTTTTTTGTTTATTTCTTGCTATAGGGTGCGTAGGCTCGCCGGAAAGACAGAAAGAGACAGAGAGACAGAAAGTGAGAAATCACCCCCCAGGGGGGATGGCCATGCCGCAGTCCCTTCTCCTCCATTCTCCTCTTCGGATCTTGGGCACGCAAGCACACGTGCCCAGCATGAGTTTAGGCCACCGAGTCCAGGACTTGAACCGCAGTTGACTACATGGGAGTTCAGCAGCATAGCCATTATACTAACTGCTGGTCCCATGTCACTCTAGTCTTTAAGGCTAGTATCTTCAAAGTTCTCCTGCTCTATCTCAACATCTTCTCTTGGAAGCATTTTAAATTTCCTTCTGCCTCCTTTTTATAAAGATAAATACTATTACATTTTGGTTCCACCTGGACAAGGCACGATAATCTTACCATCTTAGTCTCCTTGATTTAATCATGTCTGCAAAGACTCATTTGTGTCATGTGAGGTAATATCCATAGACTCTGGAAATTAGGATATGGCTATTGTTCATGCGGGTACATTTTTAAGCTTACCACAGTGACTATAGGGGAAAGCTACACATAAAAAGTTAAAAAAAAAAAAAAAAAAAGCTATCCAGGGATCAGGAGATGGTGTAACAGCTATGTCACTGGACTCCCATGTAGTCAACCGCAGTTTGGGTCCTAGACCCGGTCCGGTGGCTTAAACTAATGCCAAGTGGCTATTGTTCATGCGGGTACATTTTTAAGCTTACCACAGTGACTATAGGGGAAAGCTACACATAAAAAGTTAAAAAAAAAAAAAAAAAAAGCTATCCAGGGATCAGGAGATGGTGTAACAGCTATGTCACTGGACTCCCATGTAGTCAACCGCAGTTTGGGTCCTAGACCCGGTCCGGTGGCTTAAACTAATGCCAAGTGCATGTGCGTGAATGTCCAAGATCCTGAGAGGAGAATGGAGGAGAAGGGATTATGGTGTGGCCATCCCCCATGGAGGGTGATTTCTCATTTTCTGTCTCTCTGTCTCTCTCTGTCTTTCTGGTGAGCGAACGCGTCCTATAACAAAAACCTCTCCATAAAAAAAAGCCTTGAAAAAAAACCCCCCCAAAAAAAAAAAAAAAAAAAAAAAAAAAGCTACCCAGAACCCTTATGGCTTAACTTCCTGAGTTAAGCAGCCCTTGATATACCTATCTTAAGACTTTTTACATGAGATAATTTACTCTTCTTTTAAAAAATAACACTTGGTGAGATCTCTTATTATTTGGACACAGAAGTACTCAGTTGGAAAACATATCCGAGACTTCATGAAGATGTCCTAAAATACCTAGGGTAAGGTTGCCTTTTGGGGTTGATTTTCAGTATGTGAACTAGTAAGAGGTAAGCAGAGCTTCTTAACCTTGCCACTGCTGACAACCTGGCCAGATATTTGCTTTTTCTGTCGAGGTCTATCCTGTGCACTGTAAGATCTTTAGCAGCATTCCTGGCCTCTATGCACAGAAGATAGTAGCAAGCCACTACCCAGTTGCAACAAATAAAATACCTCCAGATATTTCCAAATGTACCTTGGGGGGGGGGGCAAAATTTCTCCCAGTTGAGAAACACCAGGCTAATGATATTGTATTGGGGATATTTAATAGAAATGTGACTTTATATTTTGTAACAAGAAACTCCTGATACCAAGACATTCAATTTTACTTGTCTGGAGAATATAACTTCGAATCCTCAATTCCCTGTTAAGTGGCTAAAGTAGATTTATGTGGAGGATATGCCTAGACTACAAATTTCAAAAGGACAGCCATGCATGGGTATAAGTAAGTTGAGTGTGTTTAGGTATATACGATTAACAGTTACTGTACCTCGTTATATAGGACATAGTCATTCAGGTATTTTGTTCTTGACTTAGTGTTGTTTATACTTGAAAGATGGAGAAAGTACACAAGGACTATTGTGTTTTCAGGACACTTGATTTTTAGACTTTTATTCCAGAGTCTTGACAACTTCTCTGGCCAGATGATAAAGATTCTTCTGGGGGCCGATTAATGTGAATGTTAAATATCTACACCTCTGTACTTGTTTCACTCATGGCAATCTGTGTGAGCTTGACCATCTACACACAGTCCACCGATCTCCATCATATGTGTGTGTTCGTTACCTCCACGTCTGCAGTTTTCTTCATGTTTACTTTAAATTGTTCTTCTGGACCGCATTATATGCATAATTCAGGGACAAACTCAGGTCCATATTCACCATGAAAGATTTTTAGTAATTCTAGAAACTACTCATTCTATTTACTGCTTGGCATTTGCAGTCCTTAGTACATTATTATTTTATTATTATTTTTCCAAAGGGTATGTGCATTTACCAAAGAGAGGGAATGAGAGAGAGGATGAGTGAGCACCCCTTAGTGGAGCCTTGTGTCACAATCCTTTTCTTCCATTTCTTGGTCCCATCAAGATTTTGGGCACACATATATATATGCCTGGTATGGCTTTCAAGCTTCTGAGGCAAGATTTAAACTACCATGTGAGACTGAGCTTCCTACACAGTCTTAACTGCTGTATTACACGCTCAGCTCTACAGTACTTCTTGATGTTGATTAAAGATTTGAGACTTACCTGTATTTTGTATTTTTCGTTCTTTGTTTCATGTGTCCAGCTCTTGTTTCCTCAGTCAGAGCACCAGACCCTTGACACAAGACCGTCTTTGCTATAATAATCTGTATTCTACATTCTCAAGCAAGCCAGGTTTAAAAGAATCCACACAGATGTGAAATAATGCAGTATCTGTTTCTCTGTGCCTGGCTTATTTCATTAGCATAATGTCCTCAAATTCATCAAGTTGTTCATCCAAATTCTCCAATGATAGAATTTCCTTCTTTTTATAATTTTTAAGTCTGAGTAGTAGTTCACCAAATATATACATCACATTTTCTTTATCCATCTGTTGATGGACACTTAGATTGTTTCCATATCTTGGTTGTCATGAATAGTATTACAGTGAGCAAGAGAACACATATAGCCCTTCAATATACTGATTTCATTTTTTTCTTTTTCTAGCTATATAGGTGTAATTGTTGGACCATAGATACAAAATTTCAGTTAGGATAGGTAAGTTCAGGAAGTCTGTTATGCAATTTGGTGATTATAGATAATGGCGATGTACTGTATTTTTAAAACTTGCTAAGATTTTAAATGTTCTTAGTGGGCCAGCAGTTGGTGTGCTGATTAAGGTGCAAGGTCTCACATGACCAGTTCTATGGTTTGAGTCCTATACCAGTGGCTTGAAAACCACACCATGTATATGTGCATGTTTGCCCAAAATTCTGAGAGGAGAATAGAGGGGACAGGATTTTGGCATGGCCACCCCCACCGGGGGAGAGTGTTGACTTTTCTATTTCTCTTTGTCACTCTGTCACATGTGGCCAGTGCATGTACCCTATGGCAAATCTCCCCCTCCAAAAAAAGTTCTTATCACAAAAAATCAAATATATGAGGTAATGAATATATTAAATTTAGCAATTCTACAATGTATTTTTAGACTTTTATTCCAGAGTCTTGACAACTTCTCTGGCCAGATGATAAAGATTCTTCTGGGGGCCGATTAATGTGAATGTTAAATATCTACACCTCCGTACTTGTTTCACTCATGGCAATCTGTGTGAGCTTGACCATCTACACACAGTCCACCGATCTCCATCATATGTGTGTGTTCGTTACCTCCACGTCTGCAGTTTTCTTCATGTTTACTTTAAATTGTTCTTCTGGACCGCATTATATGCATAATTCAGGGACAAACTCAGGTCCATATTCACCATGAAAGATTTTTAGTAATTCTAGAAACTACTCATTCTATTTACTGCTTGGCATTTGCAGTCCTTAGTACATTATTATTTTATTATTATTTTTCCAAAGGGTATGTGCATTTACCAAAGAGAGGGAATGAGAGAGAGGATGAGTGAGCACCCCTTAGTGGAGCCTTGTGTCACAATCCTTTTCTTCCATTTCTTGGTCCCATCAAGATTTTGGGCACACATATATATATGCCTGGTATGGCTTTCAAGCTTCTGAGGCAAGATTTAAACTACCATGTGAGACTGAGCTTCCTACACAGTCTTAACTGCTGTATTACACACTCAGCTCTACAGTACTTCTTGATGTTGATTAAAGATTTGAGACTTACCTGTATTTTGTATTTTTCGTTCTTTGTTTCATGTGTCCAGCTCTTGTTTCCTCAGTCAGAGCACCAGACCCTTGACACAAGACCGTCTTTGCTATAATAATCTGTATTCTACATTCTCAAGCAAGCCAGGTTTAAAAGAATCCACACAGATGTGAAATAATGCAGTATCTGTTTCTCTGTGCCTGGCTTATTTCATTAGCATAATGTCCTCAAATTCATCAAGTTGTTCATCCAAATTCTCCAATGATAGAATTTCCTTCTTTTTATAATTTTTAAGTCTGAGTAGTAGTTCACCAAATATATACATCACATTTTCTTTATCCATCTGTTGATGGACACTTAGATTGTTTCCATATCTTGGTTGTCATGAATAGTATTACAGTGAGCAAGAGAACACATATAGCCCTTCAATATACTGATTTCATTTTTTTCTTTTTCTAGCTATATAGGTGTAATTGTTGGACCATAGATACAAAATTTCAGTTAGGATAGGTAAGTTCAGGAAGTCTGTTATGCAATTTGGTGATTATAGATAATGGCGATGTACTGTATTTTTAAAACTTGCTAAGATTTTAAATGTTCTTAGTGGGCCAGCAGTTGGTGTGCTGATTAAGGTGCAAGGTCTCACATGACCAGTTCTATGGTTTGAGTCCTATACCAGTGGCTTGAAAACCACACCATGTATATGTGCATGTTTGCCCAAAATTCTGAGAGGAGAATAGAGGGGACAGGATTTTGGCATGGCCACCCCCACCGGGGGAGAGTGTTGACTTTTCTATTTCTCTTTGTCACTCTGTCACATGTGGCCAGTGCATGTACCCTATGGCAAATCTCCCCCTCCAAAAAAAGTTCTTATCACAAAAAATCAAATATATGAGGTAATGAATATATTAAATTTAGCAATTCTACAATGTATGCATAAATAAAAAATTTATGTTGAACATTATAAATATTATATTTGCAATTAAACATTGAAATTAAAAAAAGGGCTACTAGACACGTGGAGGTTACTTTATGGACAAAGTACTTGTTGAACTGAACTGAATTGAAAAAGTCTTGGTATATGGATTTTCACTCCACCCTGCTTTCCCAGGGTGGTGCCCAGCATAATTACCAGCTAGGAGTTCAGTCAGAATCAAGAGGAGATAGAATGGTTTTATGACAGCCTGGGGCAATGCTCAGTTCCTTGAAAAAGAGTTTGACAGGTAAATATTATGTGGTATATAAAGGTAAGTGTGATATTAAAAGGTTTAGTTTGCTAGGACATGTGTTTTTCTAAACAAGTTATTAGCATCATCTAGGGAGTGACTATTCCAGAGGTAGGCACTGATAAGAGTAGTTCAGGATTTCAAAGAATGACTTACTCCATCACAAACTCAAAAAGAGAATTTCCCTCAAAAAGTCTCTAGGGCTGGCCCTGTACACATTCGTTAGACACTGGGTAGTGGGGGCTAGCTCCCAGATGGCCAACTACAGATCAAGTCCTGGTCCTGACTACTCGAAACATATGCAGGACACATGAACATGTCCAAAACCACGACACGGTAGAGAAATGGAGGAAACCTTAATGGGTAACCATGCCCTATTAAGGGGCACTTTCTCTCTTTCTCTCTCTCTCCCTCCTTCTCCATGACAGGCTCAAGCATTTTCTAGCATAAAAACAAACAAAAAAACAATCTTAAAAAGCTCAAACAAATGAGAGAATTATTAATATTATGAGCAGGCTTTGTTTTTTTTTAATTTTTAGAGAGAGATTTTTGTTATATGGTGCATGTACTCACTAAAGAGACAGAGAGATGGAATGTGAGAAGTCACATCCCCATGGGGGATGGCCATGCCACAGTCCTGTCTCCTCTGTTCTCCTCTCAGGATTTTGGGCAAGCATGCACACGTGCTGCTAGGATTTGAACCATTGTCAACTATAAGGGAGTCCAGTGATGTAACCATTATGCCATCTGTGGGTCCCATTGTTGTATTGAGGAAGCACACCCTTTTATAAAAAGAAAGTGTAGCCCTGAAATCAGAGGTATTACCTCTCTATGAGTTCTTATCGATATTAAATAGAATTTCTATATTTCATCAACCCTAAGACATATTTAAGAAATGTTTTCACATCTGTGAACTCGGGATATATCTTATAATCATAGCAGGCCAGTGCTAGTGGAATACAGTGGTCATTTTAGGGCATAAACATCAAAATTTTTCATAATGGATGTCAAGAACCTGAAAGAAAATTCTAGAAACAATGGTTCATCTTTAAAAGATTATTTAATTTTTAAAATCTCTTTTATGAGAGAGCGTGTGAGACGGACAGTCACACTTGACAAAGTATTGTCACTCTGTGATCCCTTTATTCTATTCTTCCAACCAGCCAGAAGTGTGGGTGTCTATAGCTGGAGTGTTCAAGTCAATTTGTTGACTTGGGGTCTGAACCCATGGCTTCTAGCATGGCAGTTCAATAAGCTATTGCCTATACAATCTTCCTTCTTAATACTTTAATACCTGACTGGGCCATCTGCCTTCTTAATAACTTCACTGTACAATCAAATTTCAACATAAGAATTTTGGGGCAACACATTCAGAACATAGAAGCCTGAGCTTGGGAGTCTCTGGGCACCAAGCTTGCTTCAACAACCCCTGGAGGTGGGCAGGGATATCTAGGGAACTTCTGAGGTTTGAAATGACGTCTCAGCACTTTGGCATCTTAAGTCTTAGGACAGTGGCTTTCCAGGAGATCCTCATTGTCTGAGTCCCTCCTAGTCCTGTGCCCTGTCCTTCCCTCAAGTGCACTCAGCTCTGGGCTGTTCACCAGCTGTTTCTTTGCAATAGAAAAAGGTCCTTGGTCCAGCAGGGGTGAGGGGACCATGGGGGGGAGGGTTACTCCTGGCCCAGGTGTCTGTCAATTTCTCATTAGCCTGATGTAAGAGTTAGGCTTATTACAAAACTTGCTGCTGTGTCACAGCACTGGAGTGCCACTTACTGGGTTCCCTGGGTAATGGGCGTCCTGCTCTCTGGGTGAAAGCCATACAGAATCCCTCTACCTGCTAGCCTGCCCCCCCCACACCCCCCCACCCATTTTTGTTATATGGTGCATGTACTCACTAAAGAGACAGAGAGATGGAATGTGAGAAGTCACATCCCCATGGGGGATGGCCATGCCACAGTCCTGTCTCCTCTGTTCTCCTCTCAGGATTTTGGGCAAGCATGCACACGTGCTGCTAGGATTTGAACCATTGTCAACTATAAGGGAGTCCAGTGATGTAACCATTATGCCATCTGTGGGTCCCATTGTTGTATTGAGGAAGCACACCCTTTTATAAAAAGAAAGTGTAGCCCTGAAATCAGAGGTATTACCTCTCTATGAGTTCTTATCGATATTAAATAGAATTTCTATATTTCATCAACCCTAAGACATATTTAAGAAATGTTTTCACATCTGTGAACTCGGGATATATCTTATAATCATAGCAGGCCAGTGCTAGTGGAATACAGTGGTCATTTTAGGGCATAAACATCAAAATTTTTCATAATGGATGTCAAGAACCTGAAAGAAAATTCTAGAAACAATGGTTCATCTTTAAAAGATTATTTAATTTTTAAAATCTCTTTTATGAGAGAGCGTGTGAGACGGACAGTCACACTTGACAAAGTATTGTCACTCTGTGATCCCTTTATTCTATTCTTCCAACCAGCCAGAAGTGTGGGTGTCTATAGCTGGAGTGTTCAAGTCAATTTGTTGACTTGGGGTCTGAACCCATGGCTTCTAGCATGGCAGTTCAATAAGCTATTGCCTATACAATCTTCCTTCTTAATACTTTAATACCTGACTGGGCCATCTGCCTTCTTAATAACTTCACTGTACAATCAAATTTCAACATAAGAATTTTGGGGCAACACATTCAGAACATAGAAGCCTGAGCTTGGGAGTCTCTGGGCACCAAGCTTGCTTCAACAACCCCTGGAGGTGGGCAGGGATATCTAGGGAACTTCTGAGGTTTGAAATGACGTCTCAGCACTTTGGCATCTTAAGTCTTAGGACAGTGGCTTTCCAGGAGATCCTCATTGTCTGAGTCCCTCCTAGTCCTGTGCCCTGTCCTTCCCTCAAGTGCACTCAGCTCTGGGCTGTTCACCAGCTGTTTCTTTGCAATAGAAAAAGGTCCTTGGTCCAGCAGGGGTGAGGGGACCATGGGGGGGAGGGTTACTCCTGGCCCAGGTGTCTGTCAATTTCTCATTAGCCTGATGTAAGAGTTAGGCTTATTACAAAACTTGCTGCTGTGTCACAGCACTGGAGTGCCACTTACTGGGTTCCCTGGGTAATGGGCGTCCTGCTCTCTGGGTGAAAGCCATACAGAATCCCTCTACCTGCTAGCCTGCCCCCCCCACACCCCCCCACCCAACGTGTCCCCACATCATTAGTGGGCCAGGAAGAGAAGAGCACTCTGCTTAGAAAATCCCACCAAGGAGTCAGCTGGCTGCTAAGTGGAGAGGCAGGGGCGGATGGCTCACGGGCCTTCCCAGGAGCAGTGAAACTGTGGGATCCAGTTCACCCAGAGCAGAGCCTCAAGCATGTCTTGCCACGCACAACACATTACTGCAGTTGGCGTAACCAGGTCTGCTGCTGTTCGTGGAGAAAGGAAGCCTGTGCTTGTGCGGAGGGCCGAGGCTGGGAGAGCTGGGGCAGTGAGTGCCCTCCTTACTTGTGTCCGACTGCACTCTCACATAGGTCCAAACCTCTGGGTGAAAATGCAGCCCGGAAGGAAAGGGGGAGGTGGCACTTCCTGTCCACAGCTCCGGGAGCCCTTCTGGCAGGAAGCTGCATCCAGGCTGGGCATGCGGCTGCTGCTGCTCCAGATCCAGTCGGAGCAATGGCCATAGCGCTTGAACCCGCTTGGAGGGCGGTGTAGGAGAAGTGTGTCTGGTTCTGTCATGACCCAGTATACGGCTGGGAAGACCGCAGTTGTCCAGGGCAGGGGAGGTGCGAGGACGAGTTCCAGCCCTTGTTCATGGGGCCCGCATCTCCAGAGCTTCCTGTAAAGGAGCAGCAGCCTGCCTGGATTCCAGCCGGGAACAGCCCCAGGCAGGTAGGCCTGGCAAACCTGACATTTGTGAGTTCAGCAGCCTCTGCTGACAAAACTTGAAAAGCCATCCTGCCGTCACTGCGGCTGTTCTCCAGAACAGAATCAAGAACAGCATGCGTTCCGGCCACCCAGACGCCAGCAGAGATAGTGGGGTGATGGGTTGCTCTGTCCTCTAGAATTTTCATAGCTCGGAGCCTCCCTGCTGTAGGCCCTGACAGGTCACTTGGGAGGTTGAACCTGCTTCTCCTTCTTCAAGGCAGGGAGGTCTCAAGGTTATGGGAGATTCTACAGCTTCAGTCCTGGCTTCGTCTGACGCTTAGCACCATTTTGTTGTATCTGATTTTTATTTTTATTTTTCTTAACAGCCATTTGCAGTAGCTTCAAAATACAGTGCTTGGGAATACATGCTCCCTCTCCAGGACTATTCAAGGAGTAGCAGAGAGGAAGACTGAGTCCGGGTATTCCAGAGCCTCGTTTCTGAGCCCCTCCTTCCAGAGCTGAGAGGGCGTAGCCCTTAGCAAATCCAGGTAGCAACATAGATATATTAATAGTAGTTTTAGACTTAGGTTAAAAGGTTTTAGTGGCTGCTTCTGTGCAGGCAATATATACAGTATCACAACATGGTGGAAAAGCCAAAGGGAGAGCAGGTATTTCATTTTAAAAAAATCTTGCATCACCATTAGTAATGAACTCTGGCATGGTATGGAGCAAAAAACGACAGGTATCATGGAGGAGTCATGAAGTGGTAAGATTTAGATGTAGACTGAAATAATAATGGGATTAGCTATTTTTTTTTTGATGGATACCCATAGTGCTATATAGAGACTAAGTCTGTGTGAGTTTAAAAAAGCTGCTTCTGTGAGCTTGCAATTCTGCTCTTAGATGATAGGAAAGCATTGGGCCATATTTATTTTTTCTTTTTATTGGCACAACTACTTTTAGTGATACAGCTAGTAATGGGACATCTAACATGAATATTTTCTTAGGTTCAGTGAAATTAGCATTCAGGGGGTTTTTAATGATAAAAAAAAAATTGCTAAGTAAAATTATTTTCTTACTGAAAAAGAAACAGTAGCCAGACAGATTCAGGAATAGAATTCTATGAACTGGAAAAGAATCCCAAGTTACTGTCTCCTTAGTTACTATTCAGCCAAGATGTTCACCCTTTGAAATGACTATTTTTCCCCTTTTTACCTTTTTTTAAGATTTTTGTGTTTTAATAACTTTTGATAATTGGGGTTCCATTGCAATCCTCAATACAAAGGAAAACAGCAATATTGGTAGTTATCTTACATTTAGTAGGTCTAGTACTGAAGCCTCAGCTGCTCTGCTAGCTGTGGTTCTGTAACAGAAAGCTTTCCAAAGATATAAATCAATTTGGGTCAGAGAAAACAGTTATTACCACTAGCCACATGGACAACCAGGTTCCCATAGGGCCTGGGATATCCTGATTACTCCTGGCCACGTGTCTATTCCTGACCATGTCTATTTCTGCTTCAGTGTGGTACAAATGTCTTTTTCTAGGTATGTCCCGGTATGGAACAGTTTGTGAACACTGCTGTGACAAATTGCCAGGAATTGCTCTGAAAAAATTTGGAATAGACAAAACTAAGGATCCCATTCATTACCTCCAAGGTCCTGCCATGATTTACACAGAATATATCCAAAAGTTTCCCAGCTAGAGTGATTACTGTACTTTCCCAGGGATATTTCTTTCCACATTTACAACCCCAGAGAAGCCTGATCAGAAATTACACTCATCTTCCCTATTGATTAAAAGGAGGAACTTTGGTTCTAAAATAAAGAGATAAAGCACTGAATAAGCATCAGTTCTATGAAAGTGGTTCTCATAGTGTGGATAAACAGAATCGGCATCTCTGGGAACTTGTCAGAAAGGCAATCTTGAGCCCCAACCCAGACCTACAGTATCAGATACTCTGGATAGGTCCCATTCATCTATCCTTTAACAACCCCTCAAATAATTATGATGATTGCTTAGGTTTAAAACCAGAGATTAGAGTGTCCAGACCACAAAGGTAACAGATAAAGTAGAGCTCTTGATCTCCTGCCTGACAGTTACTATAACATGTGCCCTGGAACAGAGGTCATTTCTCTTACTCTTATTAGACTTTTGGCAAATTATTTAGCTTTGCTGGGCCTCACTTCCTTCCAGTATAAAATGAAGGCTATCAAATCTTCCATTTTTTAAAAAATAATTTTTAAATTGCCTTTCTATGTTTCTAAATATTAGGTTGTCAGAAAAGTTATGAAACATTTTTGCTTAAAAAAACCAACCAAACAAAACCAGAAAAAATACATCATGACTTTTCCAACAACCCAATAGCAACAAGTTCTTTGTAGCTTTGGGCAGAGCCTTGTAGGTGAGGGTACAAGTGAGAGTTAATACCCCTTCTGGATTCTGTACAATGTTGACAAAGAGAGAGTTCATCCTTTTATCACAGATGCAGCAGTAATTAACCCAATTGGCATTCCATGCCTGCTAAGTAGGAGAATGTTGTGAACAGGGTGAAAGTTCAAGACTTCCTAACTGGTCTGTGGGTTCTTGGTCCTACTGTTACATCTTATGGTGATATTAGGCAAATCTTAACTTTGGTTCTAAGTTCTTCTCTCTGTAATATAAGAAATCAAATGACATAGTTGTACATATCTAGTATAATAATTAATAAAGAGCAGGTAAGCAAAAAATGTTTAATCTTTTTTCTTTTTCAACTCAAATATTCTATTCTTTGGAATTTTCCAGCATTAAAGATTATTTTGCAAACACTGACTTGCTTCCCACACTATTAGGCAGGTTCCCAAGGTTATCCTGGAAGGAAAATCTTTGTTGACATCCAGTTAGTGTACTTGCCAGATCACATGGTGGTTTTTACACCATGAAGTCTGACTACCTATCTCCAAACAATATTTATTGAGAGCTCTAGGTGTTTTTAAAGATTTATTGGTTATATCTACCAGGAGTTTTAGGGTACTGATGATCCTAGTTTCCTCACTAAAGCTGCTGGGCAAATGGCATAGCATACCTTTATTTAAATAATGACTGCAAGACTGTGTATATCAATAAATGTCTTTAATTAAAATTGCCCTCCAATGGGTGATTAGAAGCAACTTCTCTCTTTCAGCATTTACATATTTTATTTATGCTATTTAAAATAAAGTCTTCCAATTCCTTTTTTAAAAAATTTCTTTACATATTCCATCACATTATTTAGCATAAAAAGTGAACATTTCAATATGTGAACATTTCTCCCAGTCCAGTTGATCAAAATATCTTCAACAGATAACACCACATCTCCCCGTCCCATCAATGTTCTACGTCCATATCCCTCCTTCAAATATCCTTCTCCAGGCCCCACTCCTCCACATACACCATATCTGGCATTCACACCCATCTCTTATGTTTGTATATCCTTTAGTCAATCAGTTTCACTTATAAAGTGCAGACACTTGGTATATATTAAGTGGGGACATACAATGTCTCTCCTTCATAGCCTGGCTTGCTTCACTCAGCAGTAAATCTTCCATATTCTTCCACTTCCTGTCAAAAGCCAGGGTTTTGTTGGTTTTTATGGCTGAATATTACATAGAGTATATGTGCCACAGTTTTTCAATCCGTTCATCTGTTTGGGGGCATTTTGGTTGGTTCCATGTCTTAGCAGTCATGAATAGTGCAACAATAAACATTGATGTGCAAGCACTTTTCTGATGAAGAATTCTTCTATCCTTTGGATAGATACCAAGGAGTGAGATTTCTGGATCATATGGTAGTTCTATTTGTAGATTTTTGAGGAATCTCCAAATTGTTCTCCACAGAGGTTGGACTAAGTCTTACAATTCTTAACACCAACAATATACCAGACACATTCCAGTAGATTATCTTGTTTATTTCTTACAGTAGTCTTGTGGGATGGGTAGTATTGCCTCCATTGGAGTCACTTCTCCAAATGACTCAAGTTTTATAACCAAGCCAGAAAATGAACCCATGTGTTTTGCTTTCTAGGGCTAATGCTCTTTCCAGAGAGGCAAAACTCTTCTAAAACTTAGGTTTGCTGGGTAAATGGTTTTACTGTTTACCTAATGGTTTCCCTGATCCTGGAAGGTGCTGAGACGGTGTTAAAATTCTACTTGAATCAATCAACCAATTAGTATTTATTGAATGCCTGCTGGGTGCAAGGATCACATTTGGTGCTCCAGGAAGTAATGAAAATGAATCAAACTGACCACAATACAGTGAATGAAGAGACACATTGACACATACAGTGATGTCTCATCAGATGAAGCTTTAGTGAATATTCCAAAGGAGAGTTTTGGGGCAGAACAGTGTGAGTAGGTCTAAGTAGCTCTCTGATACCGGGGTGGTCAGGAAATATTTTCCACTAATAATGGTACTTTCAGGTTTTTACTTAGAATATTGATCAAATCTGTTCCTGGCATAATTATATTTAATTTTTACAACAACCCCGTTCCCATTTTAAGAGTGGGTAAAACAGATCCCAGAGCCGTAGTATAAAGAGCCTCCTTGATATATATGTTTGGCAAGAAGCAGAGATAGGAATCAAACCTGTTTTTTCTTTCTTTTATTTTTTTGTTGTGTGGCACATATACTCACTGGAGAGAGAGGGAAAGTGAGAAATACCTCCGGTGACGTGGCCATGCCACAATCCCTGCTCCTCCATTCTCCTCTCAGAATTTTGGGAATGCACATAGGTGTTCCCATTGTGTTTTTCAAGTCACAGATCCAGGACACCAACCGTGGTTAGCCAATGTGATATCTAGAGCCTTAACAACATGCCACCTGCTGATGCAAACCTGCATCTTTTAAGTCAAAGTCTGATGCTTTCTATAACAACATTTTGTATAATTATCTCTGGAAAAGAGTTCTTAATAGCTGTAGTTTCTCTAAAGTAGACTTGCAATCATTTAAATGTTAAATGCCAAGAAATGGGGCTTTAATGATGTAACATTTTGTTTTCTTTTTCTTTCTTTTTTTTTTTTTTTTTCTTTGAGAGATTTTTGCTATAGGGCATGTGTGCTCACCAGAAAGACAGAGACAGAGAGACACAAAGTGAGAAATCACTCCCCGGGGGGATGGCCATGCCGCAATTCCTTCTCCATTCTCCTCTTTGGATCCTGGGCATGCTTGCACACGTGCCTGGTGTGAGTTTAAGCCACCGGGTCCGGAACTTGAAGCACAGTCGTCTACATGGGAGTCCAGAGATATAGCCATTATGCCAACTGCTGGTCTCATAACATTTTGTTTTCATGGGAGAAAGGATAGTGTCCTAATGAAGGAAAGCCCTCCCTCCTCTCTGTGAAGCAGTATTGCTGGTATTTGTTCAGGTATATACTAGGGCTTCATAGACCATTATAAAGAGCAGTTTGGAATTTTGTATGATTCTTCAGAGGCTCTATCTCCTATCCCAAGGACTTATTGTAAGCACTGAATTGTGTCTTTACTGGATGGAGATGCATGCTTTCAGTGGTGGAGGCTGCTCATAGCTGTGGGTAGCCCTAGGCAGCCTAGGAGTGGGGTTGGGCTGAAGCAGAGCCAGCCTGGCCGGGGGGAGGCTTCCCAGCGAACAGAGTCATGTAGCTTGTCCCATGAGGGAGTGGGGCACTACTTTCTACCAGGGAATTCACCAGCCGGGCTGGGAAGAAGAGCAATTTTAAGCCATTTTAGAAAGTTCAGGTAATTTCTAAGTAACCTTTCCCTGGGGTGGTGCCAAGAGCCTGGTAGGTGGCAACAGTGTGGTTACTTAGCTGCAGCTGTGCGTTTCAAGGGCATCAGCCAGCGTGACTTTAATAGGAAGTGGCAAAACAAGATGGTGAATGACTTTCTTGTGCTGTGAAAAGCAAATGTCAGAATAGCCCTAAAGAATGAGGCAGACTCACATTAAAGTGCAAGTTAAACTGTGCTTTTAAGAAAACGATATCTGAAGAGAAATTTGAAGCACGTGTATTCATGTTGTTTTGTTGGTAGGTGGAATTTAAAAAATTAGAAAAACAAAACAAAACTGTTTTTGAAGCAGGAACTTTAAATGCCTAGTACAGTCATACATTCCTTAAAATCAGGGATATGTTCTGAGAAATGCAGTGTTAGGCGAGTTTGTTGTGATGCAACTATCATAGGGTGTACTTACACAAACCTAGATGATATAGCTTATTATAATCTTATGGAACCTCTGCCATATATGTGGTTGACTGAAATGTATTATTGAAGAAGAACCTATGCATATGGAGATGCTTGCTGTTCTTGTTACTTCTGGATAATGGATCAAGATTTAACCTCCCTGAGAAGGCACAAGAGAATTCCCAATTAACAAACACAAAATATAGTTAAAACTTCTTTTAAAGTCCAATTAGAGCATTGAAGTTCTGTAATTCCTAGCATAAAGATATGTGTATGGTAAACATCCAATGAATACTTCTAAATCAATCTTATTTTTATCTGTAAGGCTCCTTTGAGAATCCTAATGTTTCTCTGTATTCCCATAATATTATTATTATGTTTACCCTGGTGTTAATTTTATTGGATTCTAATTCACAGAGAGCTATTAATCCATGCTATAATTCAAATAATAGAAATATTCAACCAGAGTGCCTCATACCTGCAACAATGTGGTTAATTGGATATAATAGGTATAATTTATGAATGAGAATTTTCTCAAATGAAATAAGCTAAGAACCAGCTTTGTCTATGGGGTCACTGATGCAAAGCTCTGCTGACTGTTCTAATTGATACTAAAGGCCCACAGAGAGTAAGCACCTAAGAAAAAATCAAAGTAATAAAACTTTAGGGACCAGCAGATGGCATAATGGTTATGTCACTGGACTCCCATGTAGTCTATCATGGTTCAAGTCCCAGACCCTGCAGCATAAAACTCACGTGGGGAGCATGTACGTGCATGCCCATGATCCTGAGAGGAGAATTGAAGAGAAGGAATTGCAGCATGGCCATCCCCCTGGGGTGATTTCTTGCTCTCTGTCTCTCCAGTGAGTTCACGTGCTTTATAGCAAAAATAATAATGTGATTGAATGTATAAAAGAAAATAAAATGAAAAAAAAACAACAAATTAAAATAAAAAAGAATGGATTATTTAACATTGGTATAGGGACAATTGACTAATCATTATGAAAGAGCTTAACTTTTATATCAAAATAAACTCCAAATAGAACTTCAAAAACAAAAAATAAAGCATAAAGGATTAAAAAAAACCCTCTCTCTTAAAAGGAAAAAAAGGATAAAAAAAGTAATAAAACTTTAGATCTAGAAGGAACTCTAGTAATAATAAAAACTAGAGAATTCTCTTGTTTATATATGTGGAATATGAGACCAGAGAAGTCAGTGGCTAGTTCAACCTCTCGCAGTCAGTGACAGTTATCTGGTAACTACCTAATTCTCTTTATGGTCATCAGTTGAGCTCTTTATGCACCAGTTGTTCACTGGTTTTCCAGACCCCGGACTTGATTTCATTCATTGAACATGCCTTTGGGGAACAGTTTTTGCTTCCTCCCTAGGAGACCAATGGATAAACAACATGCTTGATCAATTGCCTTTCCAGTTTAGTGTGCTGAATCCAGCTGGAAAGTCTCCAAGAAGTCTTACTTTCTTGACCAGTAAATGAACAATGTCCCCACTTGCAAGCATTCATCACATGGTTGTAAGATAAACAGAGTCAAAAGTAAACTTTAATAAACATAGATTTTAGATTACTTGCAGTAATAACTGAGTGATTCCGAGTATTGGTTCAGCATCCTTGTAGCCACTAGGCAAGGACAGTTAGCATTATCCTGTCTGCCCTATACTGTGACTCTATTTTGACTGAGGACCTTTTCTTTTCTTATTGGAGTGTCTTTCTGTCTCTTTCTACTTAGACTGATTTATAACACCACCTGGGTATAAACAGTATTTTATCATATGTGCTCCATTTTTCCTTAGTACTTCTGCATTTTCTTTTTTTGGGGGGGAGAGGTTTTTGCTATAGGGCACATGTGCTCACCAGAAAGACAGAGACAGAGAGACAGAAAGTGAGAAATCCACCCCCAGGGGGGATGGCCACGCCACAATCCCTTCTCCTCCATTCTCTTCTCAGGATCTTGGCTACGCACGCACATGCAGCCCGCGTGAGTTTAAGCTACCAGGTCCAGGACTCGAATCGTGGTTGACTACATGGGAGTCTAGTGACATAGCCATTATGTGAACAGCTGGTCCCAGTACTTCTGCATTTTCTTGAAGTGAAAAGTCAAAGGGAGAAAAATCTCTGCCAAATGGTGAAAAATACTACTAGCAGAGCAGTTTTCCTGTTGTTTACAATTACTTCCATTTCTTTATTCCACATTCACCTCCAACCCCTTCTCACAGGCAAAGTCTTCTCCCAAAGTTTACATTTTGCTATATATATTGATCCCAAATTATTCTTAACTTGATATTATATGACATTTAGACTCTACCAACCTACCTACCTGAAATTTCCATCTATATCAAACTCCAAAGTGTCCAGAACAAATTTCTTAATTCTCTAATCTCTCTTTGTCTTTTACGGGTAACTATGAAGTTACCCAATCCAGACCCATAAGCTTCTACCTCTGTTTTTTGCTACCCTTTGTTGACTCTATTTCTTAAATAATACTGCAAAAAATCCTATTCTTTCTCTTCTGTTTCAACTGCCTTTGTTCATCTTTTCTTTACTGGACTTGTATAATAGTAACCTATCTACTCTCCTTGCTTTTAACCTTGACCCTTTAAGTCCATTATTTTATAGTGTTTAATATGGGTTTTTTCCTAAGATGCGAATCTTATTCTGCCACCCCTATGATTATAATCCTTTCTTGACCTTTGTTACAAATTGTTCTCTATGCGTTTTATGTGTTTTCGCTTTATCTTGAAGTGGTAGAATGTGTAGTCTTAACATTAACTACAAATCCATGGGTTTATTGTTATGTCTGGTCAAATGAATGGTATGAACTCATTGATAGCCATGTAAAGTCCTCATAGGCTTTCCCTGCCCTTGTTCATCATAGTTTGCCCACTGAAATATGTTAAGTGGGATTAAGTTTATTGCCCTGTATGCAGAAATAGACTGCCATTTAGATGAATTGAGGGTTTTTTATGCCTAGCTTTGCTGTAACTTATGTGAAGAAGTTGTTTCTAAATAAATGGTGTCTTAGGCCTTCCTGTGCGGTGTTGCTTAAGGTGGCTGGATCTTACATGACTGATTGCATGGTTTGAATCCCAGACTTGGTGATTTGAGAAACACACTGGGCATCCATGAAAAGGAGAAATAAGAAGGAATATTCTCATGATCATTACCTAATACACAACTGTCTCCCTAGTGAACTTACTATAGTGACTCTTTGCTAGGTGAGTAAAGTAGGCAGTCCTTGAGGAAGTCCATGTGACAAAGAGTTAAGGATCGTCTCTAGGGCTTAAAACAGCCTCTAGCTCATGGGCAGCACAAAGCTGAGGGCCTCAGTTACACAGAAGTGAGAGAATGAATTCTGCCAGCAGTCTAAATGAGTCCAGAAGAAAATTCTTTCCCAGTCAAACTTCTAAACGAGATTGTCACCCAGTCTACACATTGAAAAGCTAAGCAGCTAAACCATGCCCATACTTCTGACTCATAGAAACAATGAGATAATAAATGTAATTTTTAAGTCACTAAATTTGCACTAACTTGTTATAGCAATAGAAAACCAATACATGCTGGTAGTTACCCGGTTTTAGTGATTGCATATAAAGCTTCATTTATGCACAATTAGAGATATTGACCTGTATTTTTATTTCTTTTAGGTAAATGCCTAGGAGTGAATTGTTGAGTCATGTGATAAATTCATATTTAATTTTTTTAAGTAAGTGCCTGTTTTCCAAAGTGCCCGTACTGTTTTACAGTCCCATCAGAGATGTGAGTTCTAGTAGCTCCATATATTTACTATACGTTATTATAATACTTGAGCTGGAGTCCGAGTTCTAGAACTTTGGTCTTTTGTATTTTATATTCCCTGAACCTAATGTTTAACTCATGTTCTAGTGCTGGTAAATGTTTGTAATGAATACATTCAGTGAATTTATCCAAACTTTTAACTTTTTTTTTTAGAGAGATTTTTGGTATAATGCACGCATATTCACCAGAGAGACAGAGACAGAGAGACAGAAAATGAGAGATTACCCCTCCCCCCCCGAGGGGATGGTCATACCACAGTCCCTTTTCTTCCATTCTCCTCTTGGGATTTTGGGCATGTACATATATGCGCCTGGCATGAGTTTTAAGCTGCCACATCCAGGACTCGAACTGTGTTTGACTATGTGGGAGTCCAGTAACATAACCATTACACCATTTGCTGGTCCCCCAAACTCTTTACTTTTATAACTACCCAAGGACCTTTTATTCCTTATCTTCAGGAAGCAAGGGTTAAGGAATAGTATTTCCATTTTTTATGTCTCTAAACTCCACAGGAATGGTTCTGAAATGTGATTGCATGTTGGAATCATCTGGGGAGCTCTGAATAAATTCTGATACTGGGACCAGCGAATGACATAATGGTTATATTGCTGGACTCCCACATGACCAACTGTGGTTTAGGTCCTGGACCTGGAGGCCTGAAACTCATGCCAGGTGCATGTGTGTGTGTCAAAATCCTGAGAGGAGAATGAAGGAAAAGGGATTGCAGTAAGGGACCCTTGGGGGTGATTTTTCATTTTCTGTGTCTCTGGTGAGCACATGTGCTCTATAGCAAAAATATCTCTTTAAAAAATAAAATAAATAAGTAAATATATTCTGATACTTAGGCTGCTCTCTATACCACTTAAATCAGACTTTCTGGGAGAAGACCAGAATGAGGTTTGTTTGTTTCTTTCTTTATTTTAAATATATATAATCACTTTGTTGGGGGAGTCAGGATTAAACAGTATAAACAGTACTGACACCTGGGTCATAATACCATAAATGCTGAAGCAATTGATTCTGCATTGTGGCCTAGGCAGCCAGTGTTTCAGAAGCATCCCAAGTAATTCCAACATGCAGAAGTTTCCTTCCACAATCTTAGCAATGGTCTCATCTAGTTCAGAGAACAATTCTTTTTTTTTTTTTTTTTGAGAGATTTTTGCTATAGGGTGTGTGTGCTCGCCAGAAAGACAGAGAGCTTCTGAACATGCTGTGATCCCATTTCTATAGTCCTCTAGCTCTTCAGAGAGACAGAAAGTGAGAAATCACCCCTCCTCCCCCTGCCCCACTGATGGGGGATGGCCATGCTGCAGTTCCTTCTTTCTCCTCCATTCTCCTCTTGGGATCCTGGGCATGCACTCACATGTGCCCAGCATGAGTTTAATCCATGGGGTCTGGGACTCGAACCACAGTCGGCTACATGGGAGTCCAGTGACAAAGCCATTATGCCAACTGCTGGTCCCCAGAGAACAATTCTTTAGGAACTGAAAATCATGACAGTAACATAGTCACACCTTCAACATTACACTGGAAGGAGGTGAGAAAATCTGTAATTCAGATATGACCTCATTTTGCAGGTTGTGGAACTTGGTACTAATTATATTTGTCTGATGCAAAATATTGCTTTACACATCTGCCCCAAGTTTTTCCCCTCACAAATTGAATTATAACCCTTGTTATAGTTCTCAGGGCTTCATAGGTTGGTAAATATAAAGAGGGCCACAGATGCTAAGGAGGGCAGCGAGGGAGTTGCTGCCGTGACAGACGCACCTTATGCCCTTCTTCATTGCGTTGACCTTGGTTCTGACTTTGGTAAGGTAAGGAGTGCCTCTTTATCTTCCAGCTCCCTCTGTTTTGACTTTAGGAATTAATGGGGTTTCTTTGCTTAACTTACAACAATTAATGGTGTTTACACTGGCAGGGGAAAATTAATACTGTTGCATTGTTATGAAACACAAAATAAGGATAAAAAATATTTAGGTTAGTAATCAAGAATATGTATATGTCTTCTGATGAGTTAGACTTGCCCCTTTTATCTGGTTTTATGCATGGCTGCCTCCCAAGACTGCCCAGTGGGTTATGGCTGACAGAAAGGAGCCAAAAATTATGACCACTTTACTGAGACATGGCCGAGCTGCAGACCGAGCAGATCATAGTTGTGGGACAAACCCATGATGGGATTTCTTTGTCCTCTGGACATCCCTTTGTAATTTGCCTCTTTCTATTTTCCTTAAGTTTTTTTTCCCCCAATTTTTCTCCTTTATTTACACAGAAAGTATGTGCATAAGAAAGAGAGAGAGAGAGAGAGAGAGATGCATCCCTCAGATTCTGGTCATGCTGTGATCCCATTTCTATAGTCCTCTAGCTCTTCAGACCTTGGGTACTCATGTGCATGCCCAGCTTGTTTCAAGCTGACTGGGCTGAGGATTTGAACCTGGATTGTCATGTAAGATCCAGCTTCTCTTGACAAATTCACTACCATAGTGCCACAGAGCTGGCACTGTAATTTGCATATTTAGCACCTTGAAATCAGTTACTTCGTAATCTAGTAACTCAGTTACTATGGTTTTACTATTTGGTTTCTCTGTAATTATCTTTTCTGGACTCAATACTGACCTCTCTGGTACTTTATTTTATAATATCCAAAGTCTTCATCGAGCCTTTGGATATTATTATTGAGCAGATACTTACAAAATGAAATCAGAGCACGGTCCTTTAACAAACCCAGCATTGCAAATGGATAGAATATTCACTTTGTGACTACTACTCATTGTATCCTTTTTTTTTTTTTTTTTGAGAGGTGTTTGCTATAGGGTGCGTGCGCTCACCGGAAAGATAGAGAGAGTCAGAGAGACAGAAAGCAAGAAATCACCCACCAGGGAGGATGGCCACACCACAATCCCTTTTCCTCCATTCTCCTCTCAGGATCTTGAGCACGCACGCACACACGCCCAGTGTGAGTTTAAGTCACCGGGTCCGGGACTCAAACCTCAGTTGACTACATGGGAGTCCTGTGAAATAGCCATATGCCAGCTACTGGTCTCTCTCTCTCTCTTTTTATTTTTTATTTTTTTTAACAGCCCACCCAAACAGTAGCCTTTTTGGAATGGAGTTGCATCAGTTAAATCTCAATGGCTTTATCCAACAAATGGTTTCTTTGCACTTACACTCCATGGGGATTGCTGATTGACTGGGGGCTCTCCTGTGTTTTACCTACTTCTGAAACCTAGGCAGTAAAGTAGCCTCTGTCTGTAATGTTGTTGGTAGTTGTATCAGAGGGAAAAAGTAGGGAATTATGGGTCAGCTATGTTGTTTCTCCTCTCATTTCACAGGATAAAAGACATCATAAAATCATGCCTCTTTCTAAGGAGGTAAAGACCTGTAATCTCTGTGCTCTGAAGGAGACATAGGGATATTTGGGGAACACACAGTAAATTCTTTATCGGATATTATGATAACAGTTCTCTAAGAAAAATACTGAGAATTACACATAAAAATTGACTAAAATGAGCAAAATGCATTTCTGAAAGCAGTACTCTAAAATGAACAATCAAGCATTCCCAAAAGAGGATTTGGGAGTAACTAGGCAAAAATGCATGTGACTTTGGGAGTACGGACCTAAATATTTAGGGCCCACATTAGAAGTCTGCCCGCATAATTAACATATTTAAATGTAAAGTCAAAGAGTAGTAGTGTTGGATGCAGTAAAAAAGACAAGTTTTAAATCCTGATATTATAGATGAAGTAATTAGAGCCCAGAGGTGGAAAGGGATTTTCCTCCAGTATCACACAGTGGGCAAGAGATAGAACTAAAAATAGTCACCAGTAAGAGGTTAGTGGTCCTCGTGTTGTATAGCATTTATTATTTGTCTTTATTAATTCCAAGGAAAGTCGAAAAGCAGGTTCTCCTATTTTCCAACTCTAGCAGCTGTGGACTTAGAATATGTGAACTTGGGACAAATGGACTTCCAAGTATTCTTTCAGAGTCTGCTCTGGGGCTGAAAACACTATTCAGTTTCTAATAGGATTTAGATTTCATTGCTTACAGCTTCTAGACGTTAATGTGTTGTGTGGAGTTTTTCCTCAGTTTTGTTTCATGGATGACTTGAATTTGATCAACACCATAGTAATGTCTGAAAAATATAAGTTTAGACTACATAATCTGGTGGCTTGTGGGATTTTTTTTTTTAATTCCTGGGGAAATGAATTCACTCTAATCAGAAGATAGGATTAGTCAAGCTTGACCTGCTAAATTGAACCAGACAGTTTTATAGCATCAGATGTTCCCGGCATTGACCTTTTTAATGAGAAATGGATCTATTAGATCTGTTTTACTCTGTTGTAAAATATTTTATGAATTTGAACAGGGCTTTCCATCATTTAGATACATATCAGGATCTGGGGATGGGTTAGGCTGAGACCAAGTAAAATGAGCTTTTGATGGCCTGGCCAGGTGGAACATGTCTAATTTGTTAACTTGCTGACCCTCTTTCTTCCCTAAGCCCAAAAGCTCAAAAGATCAGACACTAGTGAATACCTTTTATGAAGAGGAGAATAAGACCAAGGCAGCCCAGAAGTTCTTTGGAAAAATCTCATAAAGTATGCAGTCCCTCCTGCTGGGGGAGGACAAAGCATCTGGGTCTCTTTACTTTCATGTCACATCCACAACTCCTGTCCTTAAATGCAGCTTCGGAGGCTTGACAACTGGAGTTGACTAGTTAAGTGCATCTTTAGTTCCATCTTTAAAATCACCCAGCTGTTCTCTTTTCTCAAAAATAAAACCAACCCAGCTGGCGGGTGGGAGTTCCCACTGTGACCCAGGAAGCTGAGGCTTAAGCCAGGTGTGGATGGGAAAGGTCGGGAAGAGGGAAGTAGCATGGGGGACGCAGGCACTGCATCTCCCAGAATCCACTCTCCTGGCCCGCTGAAGCACTGTAAGTGGAGTTACCTACAGAATAGAGTGGCAAGTGCTTCATCGGAAAGAAAGACTTATTTCTTGCTGTACTTTGAAGACAGGTAGAAGCGGGAGACTGGGTACAGTGAGATAATTGCATGATAGAGCTGGCAGGGGTCTTTGAAATTCAGTCCAATAATTTTACAGATGGTGAAGCTGAGGTTGACAGGCCAGTGTGCTTGGCCATGGACACATCACTAACTGAAGTTCAGTCATTCCAACTCTAGCGAGAGCTCCTTGACTCCTAACTCCCAAGGGAGTGTGGTGTAGACAGATATGACCTCAACTCAAGCATTAAACATTTTGTAGAAATATTGGAGGAAACAGTATAATAATATAAAAAATCTTAACAGTGTTATAAATATTTTAACCCTTGGGCTAAAATACAAGTGTTGAGGCTAGCAGGTGTTGTGGTGGTTAAGGCACTGGACTACCACATGGCCCACTGTGGTTTGAGTCCTGAACCCAACGACTTTAAACTCATGCTGGGTACATGTGTGTTCATGCCCATCCCAAGAGGAGAATTGAGCAGAAGGGATTGTGGTGTGGCCATCTACCCTGGGGGATGGTTTCTCTCTTTTCCTCTTTCTCTCTCTCTCTCCTCTCCAGTGAGTGCACGCACCTTATGGCAAAAAAAAAAAAAAAAAAAAAAAAAAAAAAATATCCTTAATGAAAATACAAATGTTCATTGGGAGAGTTAATAGAGTAATCTTTATTGTAACTTGGTAGTTTTTCCCAGGTAAATTTTTGGGCAGTAGAAGCCCCTGAATCCTGAAGTGAGAGAGAGAAGGGGACCAGGAAAGAAGGTTAAACAGTGATGGGAACTCCTCTTTTATTCTGTATTCCTCTTTTTCTTATCCCCTCCACTAATCACCTGTTTCTACCTCTCTCATGTTCCCCCTCTCCTCCCTTCCCTACACAGGCTGTGCTTTTCCTCAGCATTGGTCATTACTCATATCAGGGTGGCCAGTGGGGCTGGCCTGTAAACTTCAGCTGACTGTACACTTGACTCTACCACACACATGCTGGGGGCGAGAATCGCATATCATCGAGCACAGGTCAGTGTAATGAAGTGGCTGCCCCATGCTCAGGAGTCAGATTCCTTACTCTCTCTCTCATACACACTGCCCTTCTCTGATCTCAGCAGATATACTGGGGCATGAGCCAGCTGTGCATTTGGAGGGGCAGCTGGCTCCAGCCTGGATGCTGAGAGTGTATGTTAAAATGTTTCTTTCTCATGAAGGACTTGACTCATTCAATATTTCTGTGGCCAGAGAATTTTCTGCACAAAGTTATTGAAGAATGCCAGAGTCTAATAAAAGCTTTTGTGGGAGCATTGCCAATAACCTCTGTCCTGGAGCTGCATAGGTGGTGACAGCAGGGACCCACTGAAATTGAAGTTAGGGGAATGTGTTCCCCTGGCATTTGAAGAGGGGATTGTAATGATCCTCTCTTCACAGGGAGAAGCATCATGGCTGGTCATGGTGTTTTGATGAAGTACAGCTGCAAGGGCATCTGGGGCACTGTGGGAGGAACCCTTGCAGAGTAACTATTTTTAGATATTTCCTCAGGAGGAGGGCAGCACAGGAGAACATCTCTGCCTCCTGCTTCTGGTCGGTGAGTTAGGCAGGCCCCAGTTCTACAGCCTTTTTTCTTCCCAAATTTAAAAAAGTACTTCTAATTTGGTCTAGTATTGCTCTGAAATCACCTATTCGAACCAAAGCAAACCCATAAACAGAAACAAAACCCATAAATATAAAATCAGCAGCCAAAATCTGACTCTATATTGCCACCCAGCATTCAGGTTATTATTTTATTCAGTAATGCATTTAACTTTATCCATTCATATCTGAGTGTTAGGATGTACTAGAGATAATATTAATAAGCTAATTCTGTTGGTCCCTGGTATCACAAAGAGTGCAGCATGAGGGAACCTCATACAGTCTACTACATGCTTAACTAAGAATCAACATGTCAACACCTTGGGCAAAGGCACTCTGAGTTTGGGACAATGGTCAAATGTAGATGTAAATTATAATATGTAACATATTGCATTCAAATCTTATAGTTAAAAGTGCCATCCTCACCTTGGAGGATCTCTTTCCTTTCCTTTTCTCCTTTTTTTTCATTCATTCATTTATTTATTCATTCTTTCATTAATGTTAGATGTGTATACTCACCAGAGAGGGAGAGCGGGAGGGAGAAGAAAAATATCACCTCCCAATGAGGAGTAGTCAGGCCACAATTCCTTCTTTATCTTTCCCTTCTTCCTTCATCTCTCTCTCCTTTCAGGATTTTAGGCATACTCACACACTTATCCAGTGTGTTTCTCAAGTTGCTAGATCCAAGACATGACCTGTGCAGTTGTCCATGTGGGATCTGGCTGTCTTAACACCAAGCCATGGAACCGGACCAAGAATCTCTTTTAATAAACAGATTAGCTGTTTGTAACTAGATCATCATGGTATAATGTAAGTGTTATATTAAAAGGAATGAAAATTCTGATGCCTCGACAAGCCATCCTCACTTCTCTGAGCCTTGTGTTTAGTACCATTCACCCAAAGGGATAGGACCAAAGTGGCTGGCAGACTGCTTACAGTAGGAGAGCTTTGTGGGTAGGAGGGAGTATATCATTTGGTCCCAGCTATGACAAAGCAGGAGGCATATGTGTATATCTGCATTTGCACATCAAGCAGAAAGCAGATTGCCCTGAGGAGTCCTGCCCATTGTAGTCTGAGCTGGTTGTAAACCTGATTAACAAAGAAAAACGTGCTCAGTTTTTTAGGATGGCTCTACAACTTAGTTTCTTCAGCTTTCCTACTGGCTTGGGCAGAAGTGCCATCTAATCATTGATATCTTGGGGAAAGTTGCCTTAATCCATCTGTCTAATGTGTAGGTCTGGTCACATACCATACACTAAATCTTAAGGCAAATCAAACCTGTGTCAAGTTTTAGAAGAGGAAAAAGTGAGCTGAGATTAGGAAGCCATTACAACTGTTGGGGCAGTGGTCATCTGCCATTCTCTATGTAAGGGGATTTCTCTTCTTGCCCATGTCCCAGCCCTGGGAGCTGCATCCCTGGGAGCTGCATCCCTGTGTTCTGCATTGCACTGGGGAATCTATGACAATGGCTAGCTTTCCAGGTTCTGTTCCATACCAGACCAGTGGGACATGAAACCTGACGGCATCTATGTTCCTATGGATTCTCTGATCCTGGTCTACTACAAGTGCTTCTGATAGCAAGGTTTTTGGGAGGGTGAAAGATTCTTTACCATGTATTTCTTGGCTCAACGTTTCATGCAGTGAAATAAAATTCAAGTGACTACCAGGGCAGGTTTTTACTAGAAAAAGAGTTATAATATATGGAAGAACAGAGAAAAACTTTTCTTTTTTCCCCACTATAGAGCAGATAGAGACTGATTATCGTATGTGCATGGGCTTCACATGGTTAAGCTTGCCAAGTAAAGAAATATCCATGAGTCCAGGCCCAGAGCCATCCCCCAGTTGGCTGAGTCCTGGGGATGGAGGTTTTTGCTAGCTACAGACATCCCATCTGGCCTCTGGAACAATTTCAACAGCATTGCTTATAAGTTATTCTTAATAGGATATGGCAAGAAAATATTTCTGCTGGTCAGAGCTCTGGCTGCTGTCAGGCACCATACCCTAAGGCCATGCCTCTTACTACCCAGAACTCTGCAGAACTGTTACTCTGAGAGGTAATAGGAGGAACCCAAACAGCTGCTCAGTGTGAGCCCATGTGTGGTGTCTGGGAGCAGAAGATCATTGTAAAGACCTATGAACCAGTAATGTGATTGCACGTCATTCTACTATAACACTTGAATAGCAACCAGTCTCGCCTTACTGCAGAATAAGCA
>NW_006160110.1:1074934-1101475 GCF_000334495.1 Tupaia belangeri chinensis | reverse complement strand
AGGAATGAAGTATTTTCTCTCAGCAAAGTAGTAAAGTACTGGTTAGTCAACATCATTAGGCCTATGTCCACTTTTTGCTGTACTCTCATAAGTATTCATCATTTATTTCAATTAAAAAATGTATGTAAGATTTTAAAATATATCCTATGAATTGGGTTGGAGTTATAAACAGGGCATACTCCCTGACAGCAGGAGCTTGTAGGCCATCTCTGCCCTGATTCTATTTTTACAAAGCTATATTCTGTGAGCAGTTGCTATCCTAGAAAGATGCTCATGAGAGTTTTCTCACTGGGCAGCCTAAGATAGTTTTGGTACTGGTATGGGCTCTTTCTCTCTTGCCTACTTTTTTTTTTTTTTTTGACCCAACTTGTTTCTATGATCATCCTTCTTCCTGTCCAACTGGAATTTTGACCTCTAGATTTATATTAACTCTTAGTATTTCTATTTTGATTCACAATGGTTCACTTGTTTTTATTCTTAAATTTAGTTAGATTGCAATTTCAAATAATGTGAAAAATATTTCTGATGGGAAGGAACATGTAGTGGAAACATGCATTGTTAAATACTAATGCTTACTGCTATTTGGTTCAGTTTTTTAAAATATTAAATATTACAGAGTTGAGGCTTTCTGCATCCATCTAAAATGTTGATCTATTGCTTGCCTTGAAAACTGAGCTATATTGTATACAGGAACAGCTTACAATGAGGTTTTTATTTCTGTTCTCAGGTGACTTTTGCTTGCCTGTTGTCCTTTAATAACCATGCTTTGAGGGAACAAAGAAGAGGTTCTACTTCTGTAAGACAAAACTAAAGACAAAACTAAATGTTTCATTTTAAATTAGATGATTGTAAATATCCTATTTTCAAATAAGATTGCATTTTAAGGTTCCTAGTGGACATGAATTTTGGAGATCATTATTCAATACACATCCCCACCACTTAAGATTTATTCTTTTAGATTCAAAATTGCTTTGTCCAGACTCCTCTTAAAATACTCACATGCACTAGGGAAGACATCTTATAGATGTGTTTTGGATTCGTTTATCTTGGGATGATTGCAGCCCAGGAAACCTGAGAGATTGCTGGAAATGAAGATGAGACATAAAAAGGGCAGATGGGAAGGAAAGAATTAAGTGCAAATTTCAATTAATTTGTAGTTTAGATAATGGTTTTATTGTATAGATAAATGTATATTCTCCTGAGAAGATTTCACAGAAGAGAATAGAAGAGGCATTCAACCATCCAGTGAAAAATTCCACCTACCAGTTTGCTAACATGAGCTCTAAATCACATTGAGGCCTGCATAATTTTTTGAAACTGCATTGAGAAGTACAGATTGTAAATCACATTTGTGACGATAAAAACAATTTCTAATTGCATAGAAAGCAAACCATCACCAGAAAAGCATTTCACAATTGTCAAGTCCAATGCCCCCTCATATTATGGAATGTGTAAACTGTCTCTCGGTTACTTTAAAACCCCAAAATGTCAAGTTTGATGAATCCATCTGGTTCTTTCTGTGAATATTTTTGTCAAGCATTTTAGGAAAAGTGATGCTGAATGACTAAGAAAGGAGTGTACTGAGCATGAGACGAAAACCATTTCCCACCGAGCTCTCAGTGACCGCAGGCCTGCCTTTCATGTCTCATTGCCTCAGTCTCTCCGTGAGCCAATTTACCTCCCAGGGATCCTGTGAGTATTTCAGACACACATTTAGACAAAAGCAAGCATCCTCAATGCCAGGAGCGTGTAGTGAGCTCAGTGTGTGGTGTGTGCCTCTAAGTGCTATGTGTGTAGTAGTGGGAGGTGTTACCTTTTTTCTAAACAGGCAGGGCTTTGTAAATCTTTAAGAAGCAGGCCCCATGTACCAAAATAATCCCAATGTCCTCATCCCCACATTATATAAGAAGTGCCTCCAAAGCTAGCCCTTGACAAATGTGTTAAGCTGGGAAAAGTACTATACTAAGTTTGCAAATGTTAATGAGCTTCCCAGTTTTAATTGATGAAGATGACACACAGATATTAATAGATAAACGACTTGTTCAAGGTCAGTGATTCAGGATGTCAACATTGTGCCACTTTAATTAGAACTGAAAAACTTGTGTTAAAATGTTCATTCATGTAGCATTCATTCTAGTGTTCTACCGTCAGAACAAATCCAGAATCTCATCACTTTCCCCATCTCTACTGCTACTGGCCTGTTCTAAGGCATCACTCCTCTCTTCTGCATTAAAAACAATTTTTATTACAATTTCTGAATTACATATAATCATTGTACACATTTATGGGGTACATTATGATTTTTCAAAGTATGTATGTAGTATGTGATAATCAAACCAAGGATGTATACATATTCATTATCTTCAACAAGGAATATTACTTAATGTTGTACACATTCAATATTTGTTCCATTAGCTTTTTTTTTTTTTTTTTGAGATCTATTTGAGATTGGTGATTCCCTTTTACACTCAGTGGTGGCACAACTGTTCCATAACCCATTTGCCTCGTTTATATGCACTCCTGTGTCTGCTAATATATATGTATTTTTTTTTAACCAAAAATACCCCTTGCAGTGTTCTACTGTTACTCTGTACTTCTATGTCATTGCATCTTTCAGTTTCTGCCATAGAGTGCATTTTTGCAGTTCCTGGTAGTGCTAGCTTTTTCTCTTCCTGCCCATCCTTCAGTTTCTAATCTATGTGGCCATCTGAGTTAATCTTCTAATCTTTCTGCTGTCTGCTGGGTCATGGGCTTCTATGCTTAGAGCCTTGCCGTGGCAAGAGATTTGGCAAGAGCCAAAATTCATTAAATAATGTGCAACCCCATTCAGGCTGATACCCTTTCCTATTTTTCTTTATCTTGTTCTCATCTAGTCTAGCCAAACTCACCTCTTTTGCATCCTTTGAAAAGTGCAGGAGTCAGCAGGTGGCATGGTGGCTAAAATGCTGGACTCTCACATGGCCAATCAAGGTTTGAGTCATGGAGCTGGTGACTTGCTTTCTCACTTTTCCTCCCTCTGTCTCTCTTTCTCTCTCTAGTGAGCACACATGTCCTATAGCAAATTAAAAAAAATAATAATGAATAAAATAATTCTTTTAAAAAATGCTAACAGGTGTCATCTCAGGGTCTTTGCACTTACATTCCCTCTGCCCATAATACTCTTTTTCTAGGTAGCCACAGATCTTGCTCCATATAAAACAACCCCTTCTGCTCCATCAGTCTCCATCCTCTTATCCTGAATCATTTTTATCTGATGGCATTTATCCTTTGTACACATGTTTTTAGTTTTTTCATGCTCTCCACAAAAAGTAAGTTCTATGAAGTAGTCCAGGACTGTTTTTTTCTCTTCTATATCCCTAGTGCTTAGAGAAGTCCTACCATGTAGAAGGAATTTCCTAACCACTATATAACTGAAGATCCCATTTCATTGTATTTACTAGAGCATAATAAAAATGACTGCTTTTCTTTTAGGGTGTATGTGTGTATGTGTGTGTTGGGTGGGGGGAGTTCATATGAGATCCTAGAAGTGAAAGTGCTATGTAAACTATAAGGTACTCTATCCAGATATGAGATGTGTTCTTATCTTTAGTCTATTATTCAAGGAGATTCTAGATTAGAACATTACTTTGGATTTAAGAGAATGGGATGCCCTTCCCCTGGATGACTTTGGAATATATTTTTTAGTACAAACTAATTTAAAATGTTAGACTCTGTGGATTTGAAAATATTATAAATCTTATGTTGTCCAATGACTAATTTGATATTGAAATTTGCTCAAACCGTACCTAATTCCAGTCTCTGTGTAAAATGCTTTAAGTGACTGAGAGGTCATTCAGCTGTTCTTTAAGGCAACTCCTAGTAATGGACATTTTCATGGTTACAACATTTTTATCTGTGATGAGCTGATACTAGGGTTTCTGTGACATCATAGGGGTTTTTAATTCCTCTGGAGACTCCATATTGGGCCTCTCTCAGCCATTTTCATTAGTTCTCCTGTGCTTGGGACACACCCCACTTTCACCCAGGGCAGCAGAAATCTGGGGACTGCTGCTGTCTGAATACACTAGACCATTCTGACAAGAATGGCAATGATCATTTAAGCTACAGTTCAGGAAAACCATGCGACAGCTGCTTCCCACCAGGGTTCCCATTAGCTTGTCATCCTCTTGTGCTACTTTACTGCTTCTGTGACAGGGACATGCCAGTTACCAAACATTTTTTCCAGGTCCCTATTTTGTCTCTCCTCAAGTGCTCCCAGTTGTAACTACTTACTTACGTGCCTACTTCTTTGTCCCAGTGCTGTCCTAACCCTCCTCTCATTATCTGCAAGAGGAGAAGTTGTTCACCTCCCACCAGTGTAGCCTGATCTTCTAGTGATTTCTTTGGCATTGTCACTAACTGGCAAAGCTTGTCTTCTTCCTGTAGCTAGTTATTCTCAGGCTTTTCCAAGATCAGGGGAAAAAAATGGAATATTCTGAGTGAATCCTAGTTCTAAAAATTAGAGTTAAAAATTCTCAGACTAAAAACTGGTTAAAAAATTAAGTATTTATCGAGTACCCACCATAGACCATATGTACATCTAGGTATCTAATAATTCTGGATTTTTTTCCCTAAATCAGTTAATCTTCATACAAACAACATACTAATGATTACTCTTACTGTGGGCTGTTCAGGTTTATCCTATTGGAATCTGCTTCCTGGGTGAAAATATTCACTCACTTACTCACCAAATTTATTTAAAGTTCCTACTCTCAGACATAATGCCAAACTCCAGGGGTATAGTGGTAAATGATGTGTGTACCATCTTGTCCTTATGAAACTCTAGACTTCAAAGGACCAGTGTTATCAAATTGAATCAAATATTTCCTTGAAAGCAGAGTCATTTCAATACTTACTCAAGGGCTATTCATTCAAAGCGCAAGAGATTTTTATATTTTATGACCACTTATGAGTATAATCATTAAAGTCTTTTAATGTTCAAATGCCTGTAATAATGAATATGAGGAAAAGTGAATAAATAACAACTTAGAGACTGCAGTAGTACTACTCCAATACTCCATTGGTGCAAGCAGCTTGCAAGTCTGCTTAGAATCAAGAGGAGGGGACAAAGACCCTGCATATAATGATGTAATCTTGAGGGGAAAGATAATAATGTAGACAGGTATTAGGATATGTAGTACTGCATTTCAAAAATACATCTTCTTTGAGGTTTTTGTTTATGTAATTATTACATGTGAGAGATATGTTTAAATGCTAACTTAATATTAAAGATACTGAGACTGAAGCTCTTTAAATATTTAAGTTTCATATATGGCACTTAATAGGGGAGAGAGTAAAAGTTCTGTATCTATGATAAAGTTTTTCATGATTCATAGGGATTTTTGTTTTGGCTATAAAAGCTGGTGGTATGGGGATCTAAAGACTCAATAAATATTTGTTGAATGAATGAACACATGATTGAATGAATATTAATTGAGATGCCTGGTTCTTCCCAATTGCTATAGACAGATTTAAAAATGGCTTTCATATTTAATAATAGCTTCTAAATTATATGTTTTGGTTCTGTATTGATAAGTCAGAAGAAGCAGGCTCAGGTCTGGTGAGTTCTAACGATGGCTTATATCAGCTTGGAAATGCAATTATTGAGGAATTTTGTGAGCTGGTGATTACCACACAAGCTGACAATACTACAAATACAAGCTTTTTATTTAGTGCTAGTTGACTAGAATACTACTGGACCATGGTAAGTAAAAAAGTCTTTGCTTCACTAAATGATAGGACTACCACATCTCTATTGAAGGAAGTCACATAAATGGTGAAGTGTAACTGTATAGACAGGAAAACTGTAAATGAGGGTGGTTATCAGTTGGCCTTCAAAGTGTTTGAAAATCTTGTTATATTCTTTTAATCATTGATATGCTTCGGTATCCATATACAAGTTATTGTAGTTACAGCAGTGGTTAAGTTGAAATATATATATATAAAAGCTATGCCCTGAAAAATCTTAGGAAGAATTGGATGTCCCTGGAGGGAACTAGAAGGATATCAACTGAACATGGTGCTGACATTTTGTAAATCCATCTAGACACCTTGAAAGAAGATGAAATGTCCCAGTAGTGTATGGATTAAATAAAATATATATATTTCTCAAGCTTGGTGTAAAGGCAATATTCTTGGGGGTAGGCAAATAGCAAGTGAACTTGAGCAATATTTTGTTCAGGATTCCTGGATACAGCAAAATGTCTTCTAGCTACAACATTCTGTAGTAAACTAGAAGGTCAAAGATTGCATCATTCATGAAATGCTGAAATATCCATATTGTATTATTGAAGCTCGGCACATTGTAGTATATTTAAAGAGATAAAACATATACAAAGTTTAGTTTTCCTCTCAGTTTTTCCCACCTTTTCTTAATCATTTTATGCATTTTTAAAGAAATCTAGTCACATATAAATGATAGCTATTTTTCTAAGAAAATTTTTGAATATTTGAGTATTAGTCTGCTGAGTAGACTGAATAGAAGTTGTTACAAAGGACAGAGCTCAGGGCCAGTAGTTAGCATCATGGTTAAGGTGCCGGACTCCTACATCGCCAACCATGGTTAGAGTCTTAGACTAGAAGAGGCTTGAAACTCAAGCCAGGTGCATGTATGTGTATGTGCCTAAAACTCTGAGAGGAGAATGGAGAAAAGACTGCAGCATAGCCATCCCCCTGGGATTGATTTCTCACTTTTCCTATGTCTCTCTGGCCAGTGCACATGCCCTATATAAAAAATATCTCTTTAAAACCAAAAACCAAAAGCTAAAAACCAAATGAAACTGAAACAAAAAACGAATGGAGCTCTACATCATTTTAATAGATAAATTTAGTTTGCCATGAAGTGGAATCATTTAGTCCATATTTAACATTTTTGTTGATGAAGTATCTGCATGCCCTGGTCTTTAATTTTAACAGTGCAATTAATGTTAGTGTTTTTGTTTGTTTGTTTTTAGGACACACATTTGGAGTACAAAGTCAGTATTTGCAGTTATAGGCAATCAGTGGCAGTTTATTTATTTATTTATTTTTTTAATGAGACTAAACATAAACTTGAAGTCATGACATTTCCTGGGAAGGATTAGTACTTTTTCTTATAAATGTTATTGGTATACCCCACTGGAATAATTTTAACAATTGTTAACATTTTGGCATTCTCTCTTTAGTCTCTCTCTTCCTCCCTCTCTCTACCCATTGACCATTTATTATTTTACTGAAGTGTTTGAAAGTTTAATACAGACATTATGGTACATTATCACTAAATATGTCTAGTATATGCCCTAAGAATAGGGACATTAGCCCAAATACCAACATTATCTTAAGAAAATTAATAATACTATCCTGATATCATCTAATATCTAGTCCATTATTTAAGTTTTCCTGTCTACAAAGTCTTTTAAGATTTTTTTAAAACAAAGTCTACTAAGCTCTGAGATAGTATCCTTGCTAAATATTAGAGTTGAAAAAATGGCTCAGAAAGGTTAAAGTCACATGGTCAATCATGTGGTGGAGATTGGATTTAAACCCAGAACTGATGGGTTGCATGGTCTTATTTCACTTGGTGGTCATCTAGAAGACTCCTGGTGACCACAAAAGTGAGTAACCAGCTATACATGTAGGTCACATCTTAGTTATAGTTTTAGATAAACTTTGGATAAAAATAAAAATTAAGTGGCCATGATCCTTCATTGCATTAGACAGGGGATAGACTGGAGGTTTACTCATGTTTAAGCAAGATTAGAGGAGAGGAGTAAAAACAGTGAACATTCAAATTCCCAGTTATCTTAAGATTTTTGGAGGTCTAAAGAAAATGCAAACTTTTGGCTTTTCTCTGTCATAGGAAAGAAACTTCTAGGCCTTAAATGACCAGAGTGTTTAAGTGTCATGTAATGGAAGAAAGGGATTCAGTCTTTTCTACCTGGGTGGTCCTATCTGTGTTTGATTCAACAATGGAACTCCACTGGATAACTTGGACTTTCACCAGCTTCATGTGAATTTTCCTAGCATTAAGAGGTCCTATACAGTTGTTTGTGTCCTTTTTTTTTTTTTTCCACAAACAATTCTCTTTCAGGAAGAGAGTTGAGAGACCAAAGCAGTGAATAATTTGAAAGCCATTGTGAATGGCTTCCAAATTCCAATAATTAAACTGTTCTTCAGAGGTTAAGATTTCTTAGGACATTTTTATGTTTCTTCTGTTTAAATGAAAGATATGTGATCATCTCAGTGATTTTTACTGTATTCACCATTTGTAGGCAGTCCTTTTTTTCATACTAAGCACAGAGGTGCTCTAGGATCTGACATCCATCTTAAAGCAGCTTAAACTTTGCTGGTAAAGCCATGCTTGTACTGACAGATTTTTGAAGTAGATGAATTATTATTTTTTTTAAAACAAAGTCCCAGAGTCATATCTTGATACTTATCTCTAAGTGTATAGTCTCAGTATCTCTTAAAGTTCATCTTAATTTATGAAGCCATTGCAAATAGATATGGTATTTCATTATTATTTACACTTAAAAATTGTGAGCTTATTAACTAGGGCTACTTCAGAGATAATTGTTTTATCACAAGTCTGTGATATTTAGCTCTCTGATTTTTAAGCTCTTGCATCACTTACAGCTGCCCTTATTGGGTGAAGATTTAGAAATCTGTTGGTCTGAAGATGTGTTTGAAGGCAAACAAAAGAGACTAGATATTCTCTCTCCTTCATGATGTAAGAATTTATTCTTTCTTTCAGGCTCATGCTGTGATAGTTTACCACACTTCCTGGTATTATGGACATAGATCTATCACAAAAACCAACATGAATAAGCTCCCCCCTCAAAAAAAATTTTACTTAAGCCTTCTTAAACCAATATATTGGCCTCCCAAGAAAATTCACAAGTAAAATCATGCATCATGCCATAGTTACTAAATAATGACTATCTAAATTGGTACCTTCTTATATTAGAAACAAATATTGGGTTTGTTATAATTGAATTCCATGTTAATTTTTACCCCTGTAAAGGTATATATAGCCCTACATATTTTAATCTCATTTGTCTATGTTGCAAAGAGCTGTTGGCATTCAGATAGTTGCAGTAATGAAGGAGTTAACTAAACCGGAAGCTGACAAAATGAGATGCTGGCAGCAGATGGTGTTGTCAGATAGAGGTATAATTGCATTTAAAAAAAATTCTTTCAAAATAGTTTCTCAAGCTTTAGGTAACTTAGATGACATTTAGCAAGCTCTGGAAATCACTTAAATGGGTACAGAAATAAAAGAATTACAGAGGAAAATGTCACCATCTGAATTTATCTTGAGTCTTATTGAGTCAAGACATCTGAGCTCTTGTTAATACTTAGGAACTATTTACAGCTCATAGAATAGAATGTGTCATCATTGTGTTAAGTTTAGCTCATTAGGTGGGAAAGGTCTTTTGTGGCAGTCCAGAGACTATGATAGATTTAGTGACCTGAAATATGAAATCTATGGGAAGAAATATAAATAATCTTAAGATCAAATATAGAACAACTCAATAGAGCTTTTAGAGAAAGGTAATTAATGCAATTGAAAACTGCAGAAAACCCTTTTTTATGTTTCATAGTTTGTCACTGTATGTGAATATGGCATATCAAGAATTAAATGTGAAGTGCTCTCTTCACATATGGGAGTATTGTAAATATCAATGGGGGAGCCTAAGATTTTGGAGATTGCGAGGCATGAGAGACCTGAGAAATATACTTATAAAAATGTATAGCTAGGATAAACCTGCAACATTAAATTTACCTTCTACAGGTAAGGAATGTGAGGCTCCAAAATGAGCCAGAACAGTTGGGATATAGGAAAAGCCATGATGCATTTTTGCGTAGAAAAATATATCATGACTTCCCCAATGACCTAATAAAACTCTTTCCTGGCCTCAAGGTTGTAAATCCTTTGGAATTATGCAAAAGTCTAAAGTACTTTATAGTTAACTACAACGAGACAAGTTATCTGCAACACTGAGCATAATACAAGCTTAACACGCAAAAACCTATTGAGGTAAGAGATGGTATTGACTAGAAGATCACTTTGCAGTGTCACCATTTGGGAGTAAGCTCTGGATTTCTTCCTTATTAACTTAAATAAAGGTACTTAAGTTCTCTAGTCTTGTTTGTTCCTTTGGTCAAGGGGACAGTTTCTACCAGTTTCTATGAGCTTTATCAGAGTGGTAGAATGATCAAATGCTAGAGAGGCAATGGCTATGTCTTCAAACTCTTGGGGTCAGTCTTTGATTTTTCAAATGTGGCTTGCCACAGGTTCTGTGTATGTTCAAACTTTCCACAAATGCAAGTTAGTATCACTGAATCTGCTAGGTCATAAATACTGTGTTGTCGGGAAAGTCATGGTACATTTTTGCATACAAAAATACGTCATGACTTCCCAGACAACCTAATAGCAGTATTACTTATGATAGAGACTGAATAAACTGAAGAATTTCTTACTTTAGAAAAGTGGGTCTTCAAACTGTGATGTCTGGATCAGCAGCATCAGTATCACACAAAAATTTACCAGGCATGCAAAATAGAAGCCCAATTTCAGATGTCTGAATCAGTAACTCCAACAGTAAGAAGCATTAGAAATGTTTAAATCAGAAATCTGTTTTAACAAACATTCCAAGTGATTTTGATGTATTTTAAAGTTTATAATTGCTGGTCTAAAGTGTTAAGTCATTAGTTGTTTTGTATTGCCTGGTTGGCGGATCAGAAAAGTATGTACAGGTATGGTAAATTTTGCCCCTGTAATTCAAAGAAATGTATTAATCTTGTAGTTTGTGCAAAGTACAACTTCTTGTTCTTTTCTTCAGAGTGCATTTGACTTGACCAATCTTTTCTCCCCAGGAGTCTGCTGAAATAACTGCTACCTGTATTTTCACAGTATCATTATCTCCTATCTGCTGACATGTCTTACTAAGGTTCTTAGGAGATGTCTAGTTCTTTATCTAGCATCACTTAGCATGAAATTATCACCATACTGGTCATCCATGATATCCTGCAGGACGGGTGAGATAATCAAGACCCCTGCAAACTAAATAAGGCACAGAACCAGAGGGTTTACATAACCCTGAAAGATGATGGTGCTGGTACACCTTCTGTCTTTTCCATGGCACTTCATGTATGGTAACTTCTCAGGTCATGCCATCCTTTACATTTTTAGCCTATATTGTCTGTAGAAAATAGTGATAGTACCTGGGCTTGGACATCCTGGAATGGTATTTTATTTCTTCTGAAATAAGGAAGCCAGTGTTAACTGTGGAGATATTCCCCAAATTCCTGGCTTATAGGAAATAATAATTTCCTGGAATTATTAAAATCTAGCTGTTCTCCACAACAGAGTATTTTTCAATGCATGGTAAGGAAGTAAAAGGTCTTCTGAGTTCTCTTGGGGAACATAAGGGAAGAAGAAATGGATTACACATGATAAATTCACATCAAAATTCCTTCTCTATGAACTGTATTCCTTTTTATGTATTATATATTAAGGAATTTATAGCATCTCAACCTCATTTACTTGAGCCACTGTTGAATACACGTTTTAGTTGACCAGCTGAGCAAATAATTAGAATTATTCCCAGCTGCTTATGCTACCGCATGGATAACTACGCGAATATTGATAAATCCAGTCCAATCTTGAATCAACTTTCTCCTCCTTTGTCAAGTATCCTCAAAATTCACTCTGTCACATGCTCTCCAGGTTTGTGAATGATCAATATTCTACAGATTTCTTTCTGTGGCAAAGCCTTTTTCTCAATGGTCTGATTTTTCACTTTATTCCCTGTGGCACTTAAAGTATGTGTTTGCATTCAGATGTAGCATGATAAGAATTAGATGCCTTTTCTAAAATAGATGCCACAACTTGAGTCATTCCAGGATCTTTAAAGAAGAAAGAAACTGCTTCAATGGCAGGGAAGAAAAAGTTAGTTTTCCTACCAGAGGAGCCATAGCAGATGTGGAGTGTCAATTCTGTCCTCTCATACCTCTCCCCCCATACCCATTCTCTATAGTCTATTCTTTGCTATCATTACTATAACTTCCTCAAGAGACCTAGCGAATTCACCTGATATTTCAGCAAACTTCAGGATCAAACATTGAGTTTGATTTTTAAACTATCTTAGCTTTGTAGCTGCAAGAGATAAAAGATTATTTTAGTACAGCCATAGAGAGTTCCGGTTTTATTTGGGGAGAGAGTGTCTGTGCCTTGAGCCCTGAATCTAGTATGTTGAGTTTGTCATGCTATCTCTTTAACTTTATCAATGCTATTAGAAGCATAGCGTCCCCAATACTATAGTCTTTAATTTCCAATCTTTGCATTTTATTATTTTTTAAAATAATATAAAATATGCCTTCAGTGGGTACATTATTCCAAGTGACCATAGGAAATAATTTTTATTTCTCCACTGCATGCCAGAGTTATCAATCATTTCCTTAAGGCCCTATTTTCTCTTTTCCCTGAGGCCTTATTTCATGTATCTATCAAGTTTCTTAATTGCAAGCACCAAAAATCAATATAAGCTAACTTAAGCCCCAGAAGAATTAACTAAAAGATACTGGGAAGCTCGTAGAATCTCTAGAAGGGTCAGAGAAGCAGGCTGAGCAGACATAATGTGAAACTCATATTATTGCTTGTGACGTGCCACCTGCCTCACTGACATGGGCACATTCTTGCCAAAGCCACTTTCACTGCTGTCTTGGGAGAGTGGTGCCTGCACTCATCAGGTCCCTCGATAGCATTCACTACTTTGTTTATCACTAACTGCCTATCAAGGCTTGATGTGGGTTCATACAACTGATAAATCCTGGCTTGCCTGCCCATGCTCAAGCTGTGAGAGCAGAAAAAACAATATTTGGCATTTACAGCTTTCAAGTGGGAGGTGGTCTTGCAGATTTGTTCAGAAATATTGCATATAGTAACATTTCTAAATCATCAACATAGTGCCTGGCCACATACAAATCTCTCAAAAATATGTTAGAATATATAATACCTGTAATTGTTATAATAGTGAAATTGTATTATACCAATCAGGTAACAGACAAGGATGCTAAATGTTGCTTTTGCACAAATGTTCAGCTTAGCCATCTTGTATTTTAGAAGCTTAATTAAGATTTCCAGCTTTGGTGGGTGAGAGGTAACTTTGCTGCAGTTGCTGCAGTTGGTGGCATGGTGTTGTTCATTCATTCATTCAACAAATATGTGTTTGTTATTATATGAACCAATAAGATGATTTTTGCTCTTTTTTCTTTTTCTTTTTCTTTTTTTTTTTTTAAGAGAGATTTTTGCTATATGGTATATGCACTAAATCACCCCCCGCCCCCGGGGGATGCCATGCCACAATTCCTTCTCCTCCATTCTCCTCTTGGAATTTTGGGCATGTATGCACACATGCCTGGTATGAGTTTTAAGCTGCCATGCCTGGGACTTGAACCATAGTTGATTATGTGGGAGTCCAGTGATGTAACCATTACATCATCTACTGGTCCCAATCTTTTCTTTAAAAAAGAAAAAAAAAAACATAAGAATCTGTGGGATGGGAACCAGCAGTTAGCGTAATGGCTATGTCACTGGACTTCCACGTAGTCAACCGTAGTTCACGTCCCGGACCCGGTGGCTTAGAACTCATGCCGGGCATGTGTGCGTGCGTGCCCAAGATCCCGGGAGGAGAATGGAGGAGAAGGGATTGTGGTGTGACAATCCCCCTGGGGAGTGATTTCTCGCTTTTTGTCTCTGTTTCTCTCTGTCTGTCTGGTGAGTGCAAGCGCCCTATAGCAAAAACCTCTCAAAAAAAAAATAAAAAATAAAAAATAAAAAAAAGAATCTGTGGGATGAATGAAGGAGAATACTCACTGCTTGCCCTCATATTGCATCTAATCCAGAGCAGAGAAAGAGCAACCTCAGCATTTATTGAGAGTGTATTACGTACTGCTGGTGTGTTACATGCACTTATTATGTACTTCTCTCAATAGCTCTATTGGATCCTGTTATCTCCATTTGATAGAAAATGAAGCCTTAGAAGTTTTAAAGAGGTTGCCCAATGATATGTTGTAAAGAAAGGGAGAAACCCAGTTTATATACAGGTCTGTGGTATGATTTGAGTAAGAGACAAAACCAAAAGACTAGAAGATCTCATGGTAACTTACCATCTGATTAGCTATTTTTAGATCCACCCATTAGTGGATTGGTTTGTCTAGCTTACATCTATTGCCTCAAAATTCAAGAACTGAACCTGCATGCTACATATAGTCCCGTAGCCCATTGGGATTGTGCCTGAGAAAATTAGGGACTGTCAGGGGCCCAAAATGACCATTTCTCATTTTAAAAATTCAGGTGCTCTTGTCAGAAGTAGACAAGTACACTAGATAGCTTAATCTGTAGTGTAAGCAGTGAGAGGTGGCTGTGATGGGGTGGCCATGGTTGCAACTGCATTTGTGGCAATGGCAGGGGCAGTGACAGCATCTGGGAAATATGGATGAGATTGCTTATCAACAGTGATGACTTCAATGCTCTTTTAGAATCTCTCAAAGACTTTCTTAAGAACACTAGACTGACTCAAAATTTACTAGGTGGAAATAGTGTTTATCTGTGGGTTTTAGAGTCACATGTATGAAGCCACACTTTCCTGAACAGGTATGAGTGAAAAAAGTCTGATGTTTGTCCATAATAAACATAGAGAAAATACTTGCATTTTTGCCAGAGAATCTCTCTCTTTTTACAGGAGACATTAAAGACCTTTTTTTAAATGATTCATATTTCCTAACTGGACTAATATGCAGTGTATTCATGCTGGGAAAATTCATTTTGCAAGCTGTAATGATAGACAGTGATTGAATGTATAAAAAATATTTAAAAAATAAAATAAATATATGTCCTAATTTTAGCTATATATATATGTGTGTACATATAAAATACATGCATATAAAATACATTATATATTCATGTTTATATTTAACCATAGTAGTTTACTCATACCCCCAGATTCTATGCTCTTGGTCAAGGGTACTATTGCATTTGCATTCTAATTTGTTTATGAAACACTGTGTAGTATTTAGTGCAGCATGTGCATCTTCTAGGAGGCATTATTTGAATTTTGCACCTATGTAAAGGGCATTTGGAATTCTAAAAAAAATATTCTTAGTCTCTTGATTTCCCTAGCTATGGTTTCATTGTGTCCTATCAACTCTCCTCCACCCCTTCCCACCAAATTTATGTGAGAGGGAGAGAGATAAAATGAAAAATCATCACCCAGGGGCAAGTGGCCATGCTGCAATTCCTTTTCCTCCAGTCACCTCTCAGGATTTTAGGCATGGACACACATGTGCCCAGTGTGATTTTAAAGCTGCTGGGTCTAGGACTCAAACCGCTCAGCCAGCTATGTAGGATCCAGCTGCTTTACCTCCATACCTCCTGCTGGCCTGACATTTCTCTTTAATCTACTGAATGGGAAGAAAATTCTGTAACATTCCAAGGCTTCCTGAATCAGATGCCACATTTGGATTTTGGAGTATGTTTTTGCTTCATGATAGATGAGCTCTGTTTCTAGGATTCCCAGTTAGCAGTCAACTTAGATACTTTAAAAAGCCTGAGCTGACTTTAAAAAGAAACAACAAAAAATCATGCAAATTGATTGAGGTATAATTTACATACCATAAAAAATCACCTCTCTTTGAGCATATAATTCAATGATTTTTAGTAAATTTACTAAACTCTGCTGTCACTTCAATTCAGTTTTACAAAATTTTCATCAACCCTTTAAGATCCCTCCTGCCTTTCATTGGTTTACATTTCTCACCCCATGCCCAAGGCAATCAGTAATCTACTTCCTGTCTGTATGGATTTATTTTTTGAGGTATTTCATATGAATATACTTATTTACTATGTGTACTATTGTGACTGGCTTCTTTAGAAAAATATTTTGAAACTCATCCATGTTATAGCATGTAAATGTTTGCTTCTTTTTATTGCTAAATTTTGGTTGAATTTTTATATAGGCTCTATTGATATGAAATGGAAATGGGGGTTCAGAAATGATGTTAGCCTCTCCAAATTTACCACCTGATAAGCCTGATTCTATGGAGTTACCCACAGAGAAGTTGCCCATAGGGAATTCACTGAGGTTGAGTCCTCTGGCCTTCTTCCCAGGCTGCGGGAAGGAAATGTTTACATCCTTGTCTCTGGTGATTATGCTACTAAATGCTTGGAAAATTGCCCAAGTAGGAGGTGGCAGCTTAGATTCCAGCAGGTTAATAACAGCCTTGAAGTGCACATTAGCGAGGGGGCAGTGACACACCTGCCACTGAACTTGGGAGTTTGAGGAAAAGATTGAGTTTCCTTGGGGAGTCCATGGAATGGCTTGTGTAAGTGTCACAGTTGGGGGTGACCCTAGAAGGGGGCAAGTATGTTTTCTGATTTCTCTGGTTATGTGAGCAAAGTAGTATTGGGTAGTGGTTCAACATGCAGGTTTGGAAGTCACACAGAGTTGGGTTGACAGTGTCACTTCTGGCTGATTGTGAAGCCTCTTGGATCCTTGATTTCCTCATGTGTATAGTCCATAACTCAGAGTTGTGAGAATGAGATAAGATGAGGCAGACCTCGTGCTTTAATAGAGGGGCACCTAGAAAATATTCAGCAGACATCAACTATTAACTCCTAGGCACCAGAGAGTCATGCTTAATGTTGTGTTTTTGTTGGCTCCCATTCTAAGTATCTTTAAATGAAGATTAATTATCCAGAATTAATGAAGTACTACATTTCTAAATTAATAAAAATATTCAAGGGAATAACAAAAATAATGCATCATCTTAGAACATCCTTTTCCTAGCCCTTGCTCATCTTTCCTTCCTTTCTCTCTTCCTTCCTTTGTTCTTTCCTTATAACTGATTCCATAATTCAAGTGTAATTTTAATAACTAAAGATTGTGAAGTAGTTTTTATAACCTTGCTGGATTTGACCCTCACAGCAGTTCTGAAGAGAGTGATCATCATCATTTGCATCTGAGAGGTGGGGATATTATGATCTGTAGAAAATCAGTGTTTGTAAATACTGGGTACTGCTTGTATTATTAGATACTGTATTAATTTCCTAGGGCTTCCACAACAAATCCCACAAACTAGGTGGCTTCACTCAACATAGTAGTGTGCTTGTAGCAGCATCACTCCAGTCTTTGTTTTCACATGCCATTCATTATTCCCTGTGTATGTGTCTCTGTGTCTGAATGTCCTTTTTCTTTTTCTTGTAAAAAAAATATGAGTCATTGGGAAAGCTTAAAGGAAGCACCAGATACTTTTCCATAATTAGAGAAACTTATATATTGAGCAAAGGAGTAGAAAATGGAAGAGTCACATAGCATTTCAGAATCTTTCAGTGACACCATTTGGAAGTGGCCTTCAAGTTTTTCCTATTTATTCATGAGCTAGATGAAGAAGAAAGATTAAGTGAGCTCCACTGATGTACTGAAGAGAGGAAAGGAGAAATGAGGAAGGAACAGGAAGGGCTGGAGGTGCCAGGCTGCCACATAGAGATGCTGGAGCTCCTTGAGTGAGAACAAAATTTGACCTTCCAAAATGGAATCCTTAAAACACCGAAGGTGGTGGCAGCTGGTCAACCCAAGCATAATACATAAAGGTAAAAATCCAATCCAATATCATCTAAAGAAAGGTATATGAAACCAATAAGCCTAAATAATAACTAGTAGCATCTTACAGCATTGCTTGACAGTAAAACCTTAGAGAATGAAGGGGCCAAATGTGAAGTTCATAGAGGGATATTGGGAGTCAGGCCACAACTCTATTGTTGGGTGGGAAGTACAGGGGATAAAATGTATACAGACTGCCTTATGAATGATCGTAGAACTGGGGAAACTCTTTAGGACTGTAAGAAGAATATGACAGGTTCAGTGGATCCAAGGAAACTGTCTGAGAGAGAAGGGACTATTATCTGCCTCAGTCATAGCTATGTCCCTCATGTAGGATGACAGAATTTAGTAAGTGATCAGTAAAGGTTTTAGGCAGAGAGTGTAAGGAGAAATTCAGAAGTTTTAGCATAGCCTGGAGGCAGGAGGGAGATGTGTGCAGGGTGCCTCTACCATAGATGGATAGAAGGGTGCGGCTTGTCTGGGCCTGAATTCCTAATCAGCACACTCAAATCTATCAGGTGTACTCTGAATAGGGTCTATCCTAGCTTGTCCTTGCTGGTAATGGAAAAATTCCAGAACTCCATTTGACTTGTTCTTAGCGTATGGCCCTGTCTGCACTTGACACTTTCAGATGTGAACTTGGTTTCTTTTTCCAATCTATCCACACATTATCCCTGGCATTAGAGTCACTATTCTATTCTGTGATAGAACTTTGCCTCTCTCTACTCTGTTTCAGCTATTTATGTACCTGGCATCTTGAACCCAGTCAGTGTGGATACTACCCCTAGAGAGACTCTTTACCTTGACATCTCTAAACTTGCATGTGATCTAGGAATATGTGAATTGGAGAATGCTGGGATATAGTCCAGAAATATATAGACTCATATAATGGAGGGCTAGACAGAGGAGACTGTTCTTAAGTATAAACAACAACAACAACAAAAAAGGAAGATACCATTTAATTTTGTTTTGGGATAGTTAGTCTATATATTATTTGGGATAATTAGTCTATATATTTAAGAACACCCTCTGTTCTTAAATATGTTATATTTAAGAACAGTATTGATTAATGGGGTTTTTATCCACCATCTCTTTCATACTGAAATAATGGTGTATCATCATCACTTAAAATATAATTTTCATACTGAAATAATGGTGTATCATCATCACCCAAAATACAATGATAGAAAGCATCATATAGAATTTGAGTTTTATAAAAACATGACTTCCTTATTTCAACTCATTTATCTGTTTATTTGATAATTGTTCTTCAATACTACTATGTACAGTATGCTAGGCTTCGTAAGCCTTGTATGGAATACATGATCTGTGTATGCCTAACTATTGGGTCATCAGAAAAGTCATGACACATTTTTGCATAGAAAAACATAGAAAAATATGTCATGACTTTTCCAATGACTCAATATAATATATAGTAGAAAAATATGTCATGACTTTTCCAATGTCTCAATATAATATATGGCAAAAAAAAAAAGTAAAGAAAAAGAGTTGTGCAGTCATTACCCCCATTAAGAATCCAAAAGCTGAGTTTGAATCTAGCTGCATGGTGGCTTTCTGAGTGGATTGATTCAAAGAGTAGGCTGTGGTAGGAAGGCAGGGTCTCCGTGGTTTAGGATTCTAGATCAAAGCCTGTCTTCTGTTTGGCCCACAGCAGTGGCTCACAGTGGGAGTACCTACCTGTACATCCAGACAATTACTCTTAAATCTTGTCCAGATGATATGCAGAAGCAAAAAGTTGGCTATTCTATAATTAACCCAGATGATGGCTTCTCAAGTCATCCCTGCTGGCAAGAGACTTCAACAACAAATGCTTAATAGGACACCCTCTATCCTGGCCCTCTTTCAGTACAGGAGGCCTTATTTATAAACTCTCATACTTCCCTAATGGAGATTTCTTCTATATTATTATAAAAGCAAGGAATGGAATGGCCTGTTATACATTTTCAACTTAAACCACTAAGTGAGAATGGGAAGAGAATCAAGAAGTTGGGTAATTTGTCTACTAAGGCCCAGGTGAGCTTCTGCTTCCTATCTCTTCTTTGCTGAGTCCTAAGAGGTCAAAATCCATTTCTACAGTATTTATGGAATATCTGTTATGTGCTTAGCACTTAAGAAGGTGAGCTAAGATACAATGTTTGTTCTCAGATTGTTCACATTCCTTGGCATGAGGTAGGCATGTCCTCTTTTTTTCTGGTACTATTCTTGTATATTTGGAAGGTCAGGAGCAATCCCTTCCACTAACAAGCCTCCACCACCCAAACTTCACTCACACAGATTTATATTGTAGTATCTGCATATATGTCCCTTTACAAAATCACTTGCCAAATTATAAATAAAATGTAATAAAAAGTAATAATCCCTAGAGTCAGAGATCTAGGTCCATAGGTCCAGTGTTTATTAGCCGTGAGACCTTGACCTCTTTGAGCCTCATTTCTGAAGTCAAATGGTAGAGCTCTTATGAGGATTAAACTAAAACAGCACACTGCAGCAAGGCAGGTACTCAGGAAATGTCTGTTTCTCAACCTCTTCCTCTTTGTCCTCTTAGGTAGAGAGATGGCATTTTGCCCATTTTGTTTTCTTGGTCTTCCTCTGAAAGACAGAGCAAAGTCCTTGTTGATTAAAACAAAGGTATAAATTGATAAATCCATGAATTAAAGTCTACCCCCTTTTTTTTATTTTTTTTTTTAGGGCATGGCTATATAAGTATAGTTAGGCATAGACAATGGTAGAAAGCAGACTTGTAGGGAGGCTTTTCCTGTGAGTTCTTTAAGGATACTATGGCATATGAGTTTGAAGTATAATGAACTCAAGAGATTCAGATCTGGAATGGTGAGTCAGAGCTGTCCATCTGGCTACAAAACAACCATACTCAGAGCCTCTGGGGACAAGATCTCTTGATCAGTAAAGTAGGTTGTTTGTCTCCCTCAAGTGCTGGTCTGGGACTCGGGCTCCTTCCCGCTACACCCTGCATGCCCAGCCCTCCCACTGGTAAGCCTCATTGCGTTTTGCTCACACTGGTCTCTCCTTCTAGTAGTGTCCTTAAACCCACACAAGGCGGGACCTGCCATGGGCACCATACATAAGAAGCCTCCCTAAATTTCAAACACAATAAAGGTATAAATTTTAAAGATATTTGGTTACCTCTGTCATTCACAATCCAGCATGACCTGTAATTCACAATACCTACTCTTTCGATTTTCATTGTTCAGGCTCTAGGGCATAAGTTTCTCTGTATCTCTTGTACTATATCTTAACAATAAAAGAGGACTACAAAGGAATATTTGAAGGTTATTAGTTGTGATTTGTCTGGTGTCATACACAGATTCTATTTTGGCATGCAAGAAGGAATTAGGCAGAGGTGCTTAGGTAAGAGAAAAGATAAATTAATTTGTCAAGTCCTTCCTCTCAGACAGTATAAATGCAGTAAATTCTTGCATAATGAGCTATCATTTCCTAGGAGTGCCAAGTATCCCTTTTCTTCTCTTCAAGTGCTAATCCAGAAGTACTAAAGGTTTAACATCATCAACAGTTACATGTGATGGAAATGAAGACTTCGAAATATTAAATATCTTATGGTTTTAAGTTGTTTTAGAGTACATTTAGATGTGATGTGCATGAAGCAGTATACTGATTATATTATTCTATGGGTCTAGATATTGCTTTTTAAAAATTAATTTATTTTTAATTTCATTTTCTTTTATACATTCAATCACATTATTATTTGTCTTACAAAATGGATATTTCAGCAGGTGGACATTTCTCCCTAATACAGTTGATAAAACTACAAAATATCTTCAACAGATAATACCACATTTCTTTGTGACATGAATACTTTGCCTCCCTATTTTCAAGTGACAGTAAAAATTGTGACATAAGTCATAGTAAATTGCATATTGAAATTAAAATACTATAGATCATTTTTTCCATATGATGATTTATCCCATGCAATATTAAACAAAGTTTGTACAACTCATAATTACTTTCTGAGTCTGGGTATTACTTTGAAATTGATCATTACAGTTACCAAGTATAAAGTTAGTGTCTCATGAACATTGTGTCCCCTGGGCCTTACTCTCAGTACCCTTGTAGTCCTAGCCCTGGTTTGAAAGACCAGGTAGTAAACAATTCTGGCTTTGTGAGCTGTATATATTTCCTGTTACAACTAAGCTCTGCCAGTGTAGCCTGGAATCATAGACGATGTTTAAATGAAGGGTATGGCTACATACCAATATAACTTTATTCCCCAAAACAGGCAACAGGCCTGATTTTGTCTAAGGCTTATAGTTTGCTGATCCTTGACTTAAGCAACAAAGGTTATGTCTTTTTTATGCTACCTATCTACTGTGAGTTACCATGCTTTCTTCCCTGTATTTCTTTGTGAAACCTACATGGATAGAACTGCTGTCATCTTAAATATTGGTTAATGCTGGATAAAAGGAAAGAAATGACTTTTCACTTGCCTAGCAGGTAAGTGCTCTAAGCCAGAAGAGATTTACATTGTTTCAGCCCATGACTCATTGTCTAGACTAAGTCTTAAGTTTCCATCTAAAAACAAAGGATTTGTATAGTAGGCTCAGCTGTGGTAGCACAGGTGGTAGGGCACTGCTGGAACCATGTGGAAAGGCTGGGTTTGGATCCAGGGTTGACGTAAAAATTCCAGGTGTGCTCATCTGTATGCCCATGATTCCGACTGGCTGGGAGGCAAGAAGGAAGAAGGTGACAAGTGAGATCTTGTCAAGATTATCAGGCCTTCTCCACCTATTCCTTTCTTCCTCCCTGCCCATATATAAATAAAAAAAAAAAATCTATTTACCCTGTGATAAAGTTTCTATGAGAAGGAATCTATGATAAAGTTTCAAATTAGGCATTCTAACAGTACAGTGGAAAGAGAGGTAAAATGGAATTAGTGAGTTTTGGGAGGAATTTATAAAAGTGACTTTTGTTCTTGACTTCCAAACATGGATGAGTTTCAGAAATCTGCTTTGATGTTAATATACATAGTAGAATTCATTTCATATGTAAATTTCAAATAGAGTTAATATGGGATGTGTTTCCATTTTTTTAATTAACAAGCTATATCTTAAGTTAGTTTCTGGTAGGCAAAAGTTAGGAGCCGTATATTTGTTCACTGTGAAAATCAGACTTTTAACTCTTTTACAACATCTAGGTACAAATCAAGGGGGGCAGCTTTAGATATCAGACACAGTATAGGAGGGGGTGGGTAGCAGGGAGTGAGAGGAGGGAAATCAGGAGAAGAAAGAACAAAGATATCTGTGGATGAAATGTGTATGGAAATGTCTTGGATTAAACTATATGCAGTATATTCAAACTGGGCAAAGTCATTACACTCTAAGGGAATATAGTAATTAAATATATAAAAAAATGTACCATAGATAATCTTGCTAGTTGTTTTCTATTTGCTACATTTGGATATTTTTTTTTTACATGCCTTTGTATTAAATTATCTTAATAAGTCTTTTATATTCTGTACCATTTATAGCTCTTTCAAAATTGTTAGTTGTTTCTGGAATTTATAGCATATACATTTAAGTATTTACAGTCTATTTTTAAATATTATCATCCCATTTTACTTGTGGTGTAATCACTTAAATTATGTTATTTCCTATTGCCTACTTTTTAAATTTTTGAATTTTATTTTTACATATTTTGCATATCCAAAATACATTGCTAATATTTGCTTTCTTTCATTATCTATTAGAGTGATTGAAAAGAATAAAAACCAAGCCTTTATATTTAGTTCTTTTGAAATATTTACAATAATTTATAGGTCTCATAGCTTAATTCTTTCATCAAAAAATTCTCTAAAATTTTATTTGTCTAAAGAAAAGTTATTTATTGTTTTGGAGAGGTTTTGCTATAGAGCACGTCTGCTCACCAGAAAGACAGAGACAGAGAGAATAAAGCGAGAAATCACACCCCAGGTGCGATGCCACATTGCAATCCCTTCTCCTCCATTCTCCTCTCGGGATCTTGGGCACACACTCACATGCACCCAGCATGACTTTAAGCCACTGGGTCTGGGACTTGAACCATAGTTGACTGCATGGGAGTCCAGTGACCTAGCCATTATGCCAACTGTTGGTCCTGAAAGTAATTTATTTTTGAGTTATTTTCAGAGTTTGGAATTTTTCTCAGTAGTTTATAGAAGTCACTTCATTGTCTTCTAGCTTGCATAGATTTTGACAAGAAGTCTGCTGTATTCTTATATTTGTTTTCTTTTTTGTATGTTTTTATTCTTCTGTCTCCTGCATTTGATATTTTTATTTTTTATTTTCAGAAGCTTGAATACAAAGGAGTAGTTTTGGGCTTTGTTTTTTAAATTTGCCAAAAGGCATGTGTACTTGCTGGAAAGAGACAGACAGAAGGGGTGGGAGGGTGGTTGGAGGGATGGTCGGGAGAAGGAATGAGAATACACCCTCTTCACCATTAGGAATGGCCATGCCACAATCTCTTCTCCTCCATTTCACTTTCTTTTCAGGGCCTTGGATATGCATGAATATGTCCCTAGCATGTGCCTTAAGCCTCCAGGTATGGGATTTGAACCATGCAGTCAGCCATGTGGAACCCCATTGCTTTAACTATCATGTCCCAAGGTGGTTCATGTTTAGTTTTTGTTTGCTTGTTTTGACATTTATCTGGTTTATAATTCAAAAGACTTTAGAAAATGTTATTATTCCTTAAAATATTTTTCTTCCCCATTTTCTTTCTTTTATTCAGAATTCTAATTATACATATGATTTTTTGATATTGTCTCTTAGTACTTAGATGCTATGTTTTTTCATCTGTACTCTATTTTATTTTTTTTTCTCAACGTCCCCCAATTTGTTTAGTTTCTATTGAACTTGAGGTACAAATTCACCAATTCTTATTATTTTGTGTTTAGTCTAGTGTTAAGCATGTAGAAGACATTCTTAATCTTTGTTACTGTATTTTTTAATGCCTAACATTTTCATTTTACTTTTTATTTTAGTTTTAATCTCTGCTAAAACTTTGTATTTATTGCTACATGTCATCCATCTTTTCTTAACATATTAACAATAGAGAATTATAATAATATTTGTTCTTTTAAATTTGATAGTTTAAAATTTCAGTCTTCTGAGTCTGGGCCTATTTCATTTTTTTTCCCCTTGATAGTAGACTGCTAGCACTTGTTTTTAAATGTGGCTAGATATTTTTAAATTGAATGCAAGATATTTTGTGTAGAACAGTGGAGACTAATGTAAGCAATATGTATCCCTAACCTAGGCACATCTCTTCTTTTGCTAGAGTGCTATTGTGGAATGTTGACAAAATTGAATTAGTGGTTAAGCTAGATTTAGATTTTTTGTGTTTGTGCCTCAGAACACCACTGGTTAGAAATTTCTTCACCCTTACTTTGTACTTATGATGGTAATTAGTTTGCTGGGAGTTTTCCCTCAATGTTACTGAGTAACCCTCAGCTTTAGGCCTTTCTTGTTTTCTTTTATGTTGTAGAGGTATGTCTATATGCTCCTGACCTTCCTTCGGAGTAGACTGCTTCTGGTTGTTACCTTGTGTTTCCTAGTCTGATGGTTGAGGCCAGAAACCTTGATTATCATGATCTAGCATCAATCTGTAAGACCTTGTGTCCCTGGGTCTTAGGAGTAGCCCATTCTCAGTGATTTAGCCTCTCTAGAAGCGGGATATCAGTAATCTGAACCCAGATAGTTTCAGACCTTTCTCCCATTCTTTGTTCTGTGGTTTGCCTGTAGTTGCAAACAGTATTCTACTGTGTCCTGGGGCCACAGTATGTGATGCCTCTTCTGCTGTATTTTTGTTTTGTTTTATCATAGGGTGCATGTACTTGCCATAGAGAACAGAGGGAGGAAAAATGAGAAATCACCCTCCATGGGGGATGGCTACACCGCAGTCCCTTCTTCTTTATTCTTCTATTGGGCTTTTGGACATGCATGCACACATATGTGCTTGGCATGATTTTTAAGCTACTGGGTCCAGGATTCAAACTGTTGTCAGCCATGTGGGAATCTAGTGCCTTAACTATTGTGCTGCCTGCTAGCCCATTTGCTGCAAATTAAAGCCTTTGATTTTGAAGCTTAAAAAAATCAGAGCTTTTCTACCTTTTCTCCTCAAAGCCTTCCCCATAGCTCACAGTGCTAATGTTTTCTCTGCTTTTTTCCCTTACCCTCTATCTTTTTCATGCATCCCCAATGGAGATCTGTAGAAGAAATCTTATAAGTGAAGGTCAACTCTGTGTTTACAACTTTCTCAACGAGGGTTTCTATACCTTTACACTATTCTATTTCAGCATCTAGCAACTTATTAAAAATGTAACCAGATTCTTTTTATCTGCTTCTATGGTAGCCCCACCTTCCTCTTGTGTGCTACGAAAGCTAAACTGAGTTTCCTGGTAGTGAGGCTGATTAATTGCCCTGTAACCTAACTCTCTGGTAGGTTTATGATTTTGTGGATTATATGGCTCTTCCTCTTTTTTTTTTTTTTTTTGTGGGATTAATGTTCTTTTCTAATGCTCTATATTCTAGAGAGAAGTTTGAAATCTCTGTTGTTTTAGAATGACATCTGTACTCTACCACGTTTTGTCTTACACACTTTGGACAACACAGATTGAGAAAGAGATTATTTTCTATGACTTCACTAGACTATATAGTTTATATAAAAAAACTGAAGTATAATTATTATTATTCTAATTAATTTTTAAAACAGTCAATCACTATTTCTCATTTTGCTTGTAAAAAGACTTTGCCCATCATGAAATACTTCTCAGACCAATCTAGTTGAGAATACTATACATGTCCTCATCAACAGGTAATAAGCCATATCT
>NW_006160110.1:1059820-1074816 GCF_000334495.1 Tupaia belangeri chinensis | reverse complement strand
GATTTTTTGCTCTCTATCATAGAGTGCGGATAGTTGGTATATATTGAGTGGATACATACAATATCTTTCTTTCATAGCCTGGCTTACTTCACTCAGCAATAGGTTCTCCATATCTGACCATTTTCTATCAAATTCCAGGGTCTTGTTATTTTTTATGGCTGAGTAGTATTTCATAGAGTATATATACCACACTTTTCCAATCCATTCATCAGTTTGTGGACATTTAGGTTGGTTCCATGTCTTGGCAATTGTGAATAATGCTGCAATAAACATGGATGTGCAAGCACTTTTCTGACTGAGCATTCTCCTGTCTTTTGGGTAAATACCCAGAAGTGGGATTGCTGGATCAAATGGTAGTTCTATTTGTAGATCTTTGAGGAACCTCCATATTGTTCTCCACAGTGGTTGAACTAGTTTACATTCCCACCAACAGTGTAGGAGGGTTCCCTTTTCACCACATCCCCGCCAACACTTATCACTTTTTATATTCTTAATCTTTGCCATTCTGACAGGGGTTAGGTGGTATCTCATTGTGGTTTTTATCTGCATTTCCCTTATGATGAGGGATGTCGAGCATTTCCTCATATGCTTTTTGGCTGTTCGTATGTCTTCCTTAGAGAGACTTTTGTTCAGCTCACTTTCCCATCTTTTAATCGGGTTAATCATTTTTTTTCGCATAAGGCACTTGAGTTCCCTATGTATTCTCGTTATCAGTCCCTTGTCTGAGGCATATTTAACAAAAATATTTTCCCATTCTGAGGGTTGTCGGTTCACACTTGTTACTGTGTCCTTTGCTGTGCAGAAACTTCTTAGTCTAATATAGTCCCACTTGTCTATTTTAGGGATTATTGCCTGTGCTTTGGGAGTCTTATTTAAGAAGTCTTTGCCTACTCCAATGTCTCCCAGAGTTTCCCCAGCATTTTCCACAAGTAGTTTTATTGTCTGAGGTCTTAGGTTCAGATCTTTGATCCATTTTGAGTTGACTGTTGTTAATGGTGAAAGATGGGGGTTCAGTTTCATCTTTCTGCAGGTGGATACCCAGTTTTTCCAGCACCATTTACTAAAGAGGTTTTCCTTTTCCCAATGGATTGACTGATATCCTTTGTCAAAGATCAGTTGGCTATAAGCTTTGGGAGTTATTTCTGGGGTCTCTATTCTCTTCCATTGGTCCACATGTCTGTTTTTATGCCAATACCATGCTGTTTTGATGACCACAGCTTTATAGTATATCTTGGGATCAGGGAGTGATATGCCTCCTACTCCATTCTTCTTACGCAGGATTGCTTTTGCAATACGAGGTCTTTTATGGTTCCAGACAAATTCTATAATTGTCTTTTCTAGATCTCTGAAGAATATCTCTGGTATTTTGATTGGAATTGCATTAAACATGTAGATTAATTTGGGTAGAATTGCCATTTTGATTATGTTAATTCTACCAATCCAGGAGCATGGGATGTCCTTCCACTTTTTTATGTCACTTTCAATGTCTTTTTTAAGATTCTCGTAGTTTTCTTTATAAAGGTCTTTGACTTTCTTAGTTAGGTTTATCCCTAGATATCTTATACATCTTGTGGCTACGGTGAAAGGGATTCCTTTCTTCAGCTCTGCTTCATTCAACTTGTTGTTCATAAATAGAAATGCTATAGATTTTTGGATATTGATTTTGTATCCTGCCACCTTACTGTATTCACTTATTACTTCAAGCAGTTTTTTCATGGATACCTTTGGGTCTTCTAAGTATACCATCATGTCATCTGCAAATAAAGATATTTTCAACTCTTCTTTGCCTATTCGAATGCCTTTAATACTGTTCTCTTCTCTGATTGCAATAGCTAAGACTTCCAGTACTATATTAAAGAGCAGTGGAGAAAGTGGGCAGCCTTGCCTAGTACCTGTTTTCAGAGGAAAAGCTTTCAGCTTTTCCCCATTCAGTATAATATTAGCTGTAGGTTTTTCATAGATTGCTTTTATTGTGTTCAGAAATGACCCTTCTATACCAATCTTACTGAGAGTCTTAATCATAAAAGGATGTTGTATTTTATCAAACGCTTTCTCCGCATCAATTGAGATGATCATATGGTTTTTATCTTTCTTTCTGTTAATGTGGTGTATTACATTTATGGTCTTGCGTATATTGAACCACCCTTGCATCCCTGGTATAAAGCCTACCTGGTCGTGATGAATGATCTTTGTTATATGTTGTTGGATACGATTTGCGAGTATCTTGTTGAGAATTTTCGCATCTATATTCATCAATGATATTGGTCTGTAGTTTTCCTTTTTTGTCATATCCTTATCTGTTTTGGGGATGAGGATGATGGAGGCTTCATAAAATGAATTTGGAAGGTTTCCTTCCTTTTGAATCTTTAGAAATAATTTTAGTAAGATAGGGGTTAATTCTTCCTTGAAAGTTTTGTAGAATTCACAAGTGAAGCCATCTGGGCCTGGGCTTTTCTTTGTTGGGAGATTATTAATTACTGATTCAATCTCCTGGCTTGTTATAGGTCTATTCAGATTCTCTATGTCTTCCTGATCCAATCTTGGTAGTTTATATGCATCCAGGAATTTGTCCATCTCCTCCAGGTTATCTTGTTTGTTGGCGTAAAGTCGCTCATAGTATCCTCTAATGATATTATGTATTTCTGCTATGTCCGTGGTAATATTGCCTGTTTCATCACATATTTGATTAATCTGGTTTCTTTCTTTCTTCTTCTTGATCAGTCTAGCCAATGGAGTATCAATCTTGTTGATCTTTTCAAAGAACCAGCTTTTGCTTTCATTTATTTTCTGTATGGTTCGTTTATTTTCTATTTCATTTATTTCTGCTCGAACCTTTATTATTTCTTTTCGCCTGGCATTTTGGGGGTTCGTTTGTTGTTGTTTTTCCAGTTCTCTGAGGCATGATGATAAGTTATCTACTTGCCATCTTTCCATCCTTTTCTTATGTGCACTAATTGCTATGAATTTCCCTCTTATGACTGCTTTTGCTGTGTCCCATAGGTTCTGGACACTTGTGTCCTCATTATCATTTGTTTCCATAAATTTGTTTATTTCAGCCTTAATTTCTTCAGTAGTGAAGAAGTCATTCAGAAGTAGGTTGTTCAGTTTCCATGTGTTCGTGTGTTTTCGGGGTTGTTTCTTGAAATTAATCTTGAGTTTAATTCCATCATGGTCAGAGAAGATGCTGGGTACAGTTTCTATGCCTTTGAATCTGTAAAGGCTTGATTTGTGTCCTAATATATGATCTATCTTTGAAAAGGTTCCATGTCGGGGTGAGAAAAATGTATATGTTGTGGATGTAGGGTGGAAAGTTCTATAGATATCTGTCAAGCCCATTCCATTTATAGTATCATTTAAGTCCTGTATCTCTCTATTTATTTTCTGTCTAGAAGATCTGTCTATAGGAGATAACGGGGTGTTGAGATCTCCAACAATTATAGTATTTTTCCCTATGTCTCCTTTTAGCTCCAGCAGTCTTTCCTTCACATATTTAGGCGCACCTGAGTTGGGTGCGTAGATATTTATAAGGGTTATATCTTCTTGCTGGATTACCCCATCTACTATTATATAATGCCCTTCTTTGTCTCTTCTTACAGTCTTTGTTTTAAAATCTATTTTGTCTGAGATCAATATCGCTACTCCAGCCTTTTTCTGATTTCCATTTGCATGGAATATCTTTTTCCAGCCCTTGACTTTTAGTCTATGTATATCTTTATCCATAAAGTGAGTTTCTTGTAGGCAACAGATAGAGGGTTTCTGTTTTCTTATCCATTCAGCTAGTCTATGTCTCTTAACTGGGGAATTTAATCCATTGACATTCAATGTAATTATCGATATTTCCATACCTGATCCTATCATTAAGTGAGCCATTTTCTTAGTTGTTTTTTGTTCTCGTATAACTGTCTCTGATTTTTTAGTTTTCCTGGTATAGTACTCCCTTCAAAACCTCTTGAAGAGCTGGTCTGGTGTTGGTAAATTCCTTCAAATTTTGTTTATTTGAGAATGTTTTTATCTTTTTTTCCCATATAAAAGATAATTTTGCCGGGTATAGTATTCTTGGTTGAAATTGTTTTTCACTCAACAGAATGTTTTTATCTTTTTTTCCCATATGAAAGATAATTTTGCCGGGTATAGTATTCTTGGTTGAAATTGTTTTTCACTCAACACTTTGACTATGCTTCCCCATTCTTTTCTTGCCTGCATTGTTTCCGCAGAGAGAGCCGATGTTAGCCTGATGGGGTGACCTTTCTAAGTAACTTGGCGTTTCCCTCTTGCCAACTTTAGTATTTTGTCTTTGTTGTTTTTGCCAGTCTGGCTATGATGTGCCTTGGAGAGGATCTTCTTGGGTTGATTCTACTCGGGGTCCTATGTATTTCTTGGGTCTGGATATTTGAATGCCTTTCTAGATTTGGAAAGTTTTCTTCCAGGATTTCATGGAATAAATTATCTAGGCCCTTATTATTTTCTTCCTCTTCTGGAATACCAATTATCCAGATGTTGGGGTGCTTGATCGTATCCAGTATTCCTCGTATATTATCCTCATTTTTCATGGTTGTTTCTCAATCTTCTTGATATTTTTTTCTAGGTTAGATGTTTTGTCTTCTACATTAGAGATTCAATCTTCTGCCTGGTCTAACCTACTTTTAATACTTTCAAGGGACGTTTTGATTTCCTGTATTACATTCTTCAATCCTAGAAGTTCCGTCTGGTTCTTGTTTAAGGTATCCATTTCTTCTTTCAAGTCATGAAAGGACTTCCTCATCTCATGGAGCTCCTTGTCTCTTTTCTTTTCCATCTCAGTTAGTTTGGTCACTACAAATATTCTGAATTCCTTACCAGACATGTCCACGACGTCCATTGTATTGACTGTGGGTGATGTAGGCTTGATGATTTCCCTTGAGGGAGAGGCCTTTTGTTGGTTGCTCATATTTCTTGAGCCTCTGCGATTGTTCCTAGTCATCAGGTAATCTATGTTTCTTCCTAACTTACTGAAGGTATCTCTGAGGGTTAAAAGTTGTATAGGATTAGAAAATTGATGATTTCTCTTATGGTTGGCCTACCTGTTGCTCACAATTACCATTAACTGTTGCCACTAGCCCTGGATATCCCGAAGTCCTCCCTGTTTCTAAGGAGTGGTGAGCCTCCAACTGACCTAATAAGCAACACCTCAAGAGTGAAGAAAAACAAAACAAAAAAAGGAAATCGCGCAGCGCACATTGCATGCTACGTGCTATTCAAATCACCAAAATTCAAAGAGTCCAAAGGCTAGTGGGAAAGGGTCAGAGGATGAGTGATAGGACCAGGTTGGTCTGGCCTGTAGCCTCAGTCCGCCTGGTGTCTGGAACTGCTGTCCGGCTTGATCCAGGTTACGGGTGGGGTGGGATGGGAGTTCACCTTAAAGTCCCAGACAACCAACCTGGGGTCCAAGGAGGAGGAATGGTGGGGATGCATGAAAATTCGGAAGGGTCAGGCCTGCAGCCTCAGTCCGCCTGGTGTCCAGAACTACTGGCCGGCTCGATCCAGGTTCTAACTTTGTAATCTTTGAGTTCAACTTCCTTCTGTAAAATGAAGATGTTGGGCTAGTGATTTCTTTGGCCCACAGTGTATTCTAAGTTCAACAATGCTGTGTGAATATCCTTTTATCTGCATAATTGTATCACAGGTCTTTTTATTCTCATTTAATAAGGAATTAAAAAATGCCAATAACATGTACTTTGGCTTTGAATTTTAAGTACAACAGAATATTAAGTTATGCAGCTTGATTTTGTTCTTGAAGGAGAGTAGGATGTAACTAAGATAAGGGAGTAGGTGGTATATTTTTAGCACTTGAAATTCCAACCTGAAGTTGTATTTTCTGTCTCTTGCAGGCAGCTTAATTCAGCTACTCTTAAAAATGCTGCATAGGTCACATGCTATAGAATGCATACTCAAATTAGTGTAATAACCTGAATATTTGTGTGTATATAAGAATGAGAATGAAAGAGAGAGAGAGAGAGAGAGAGAGAGAGAGAGAGAGCAAGCATATATGGAGGCTATTAACGAGATGTGGATTGGGTGCAGTTGAGTACCTAAAGAATTGAAACAAGATCTGAAGTCTCTCCATTTTAATGACAGTGTAGTATTTATTAGATCAAGCTCCCTAGTGGGAGGTTACTACCACCACTGAATTGTCTTAAACAATCAGAGCTGTTTGGGTCAAGAAATTCCTAAATGTTGGAGTATATGTTCTCTAAAGCCATCTTTATGAAAAGATAGAAAATTTGTCCCCCAAACCATCTTTCTGCTCAAAGATATAGACATTGGCGATACAGTCCCCTTTTTAATCTGGTGATTCTGAATCAGAAAGTTAATCTCACTAACCATGTAGAAAATGTGTGTGAGTGTACATGTAGGCAAAAGCTATAATGTGGACTATGACATGGGAATTCATTCCCACTTCCCTCTATCAAAATTTATCCATCCTTCAAGATCTAATTCAAATTTTACCGTACTTTAAGAAAGCTTTCATCCTGTTTAGAATCTGTAATACTTATATATCACTCAAGTGGTTTACTTTGATAAAATAGTAGAATTTGATATGTTAAGGAATTTTGTATTTCTACCTTTACATTCTCAGGAAATGACTGTAAAAAAACATAGGAAACTGTAAATACTTTATAAAACTTATTTTTATTGAGATTTTTAAATATTCTTTAAAACAAGGGCAATATCTTCCTCCTAATATTATTTTAAATAAATATCTGTTGACTAATGATTATGCTAGACACTAGGGATACACACTAAATGAAATAGGCAAATTCCTATTTGGCTTATAAAGGCCAAAATGTTGTAGTGATTATGCTATCTGTTAGTTTCTCAAGGAACTAAAGATACATGATGGAAACATTCAAGTAGTGATATACTTAATGAAGAAATATAAAGCAGGGTGAAGTTTCTAGATATTAATTGAAGGAACCAAGAGAAATAGGTTTCTTATTTTGTACAAAGAACACTTTTCTGCATAAGAGCAACATTTGAACAGAGAGGTAATGACAATGAAAAGCAAGACATGACAATCTCTATAAGATTACTTTTCCATGGTAAAATTTCACAATTGTGCATGTAATATATTGTAAATATTGCATTATATTGAGTTCATGTATACTACTGAATTAGAAAAGGTTGTGGTGATTATACTATCTCTGTTCTTAATTAGTATTGCAGAAAATTCGAGGTGGGGAGATCTACTTTTTCTGTTTTTAGAATCAGAAAGACTAGACTTGGAGAATTTTCTTGAGCGACTGATCATAATAGCACTCCCAGTAAGCAAGCCTTTTCTTTCAGAAGAATGGGTTGCCTGAGAAGTAAATCGATAGTACCTGCCACACCGAATTCAAATGAAAAAAGTGATAGGATGAGAGAATGAGCTCAGTATAGGACAGACTATTTATGAAGTGGACAATGTTTTAGTAGAAAGTAAAGAAAGTAAGGAGTAAGGAGACTAGCTTTAAAGCTAAAATACCTAAACAAAAAACTAGATTCAAACAGAAACTGTGGGCCCTAAAATGTGATAGGTAGCTCATAGGAAAACAAGAGTTCAAGGTCATGGGGATCATTAGAGGGTAAAACAGTTAAAGAGAGTGAATCACTACTATGGGGACAGTAAAATCGAAGGCATAACTGGACCTCACTTTCCTGGACCCACAGAACTGCCAATAGCTGTACTAAGTTTCCAGATTGAAGAAGGGTTTTTGTTAGTTTAATTGCAGATGCAGTAGTGTAAGTCTTTTAAGTTTGAAGTTTTTATTTAAGTGTATATTTTGTGTCATTTTATTCAGGGAATAGAGAGTAGCTCATTTAGCAGTTAAGAGCACTGACTCTAGAGTCATACTGCCTGGCTTATAACTTGGCTCTTCCCTATCTAGCTATGAGACCTTGGCAGTGAGTGTTTTCCACCACCTCTTGCCTAGGTTTCCTCATCTGTAAAATGGGAGTACAAGAGAACTCATCTTCTAGGATTGTAATGAGGATAAAATTATAATAGTTAAAGCACCTAAATTATATAGGTATCATCTGCATTAATCACTTGTGATTACATTCTAGTTTAGGAAGCTTAGTAGAGTGGGTTAGCGTAAAACCTGTTTCTTATGTTAACATCCAGGTTTAGACTGATAGGCTGGGTGAATCTACCTTGATAAAATGGGACTGAGGTATAACCAGTTTTTCCTTATTTAAAGATGGATGACTATAATTGCATAATTACAATTTTACCATGAATCACTAAAGCTGTCTCAGGCTTCCTAAAACTTAGAATGTTAAAGATATTACTTACTAAAAATAATATAAGCTCTCCTGGATAGATACCATGTCTATCTTGATTGTGGTTATAGCTCAGGACCCAGCACAGTGCATTAGGTTCATTGTGGCTCATAAAGTTTTATTGAATCTTAGAAACCCAAAAGTCACCTTTAATAGAAGCTGTATGTAGCCCCAATGATGTCAGGATAATTTAAGATCCAGATCCTGAGGGGCCATCACGTGACATGATGGTTAAGGGTGCTGGACTCCCACATGGTCAACTGTAGTTTGAGTCCAGACCTAGTGACTTGTTTTCTCACTTTCTCTCTCTCCCTTTATCTGTCTGTCTGTCTGTCTCTCTCTCTCTTTCTCACTCTGTCCCTCTCTGGCCAAATTAAAATAAATAAATAAATAAATAAAAGTTTTAAAAAATTCTTAAAATCCAGATTTGAAAATAAAAGATCAGTCACAATCATATATAAAACTATCAATAAATGTCAAAGTGCTATCACCTTTTTTATTCATTAGTTTTATTTACCATACTTGTATTATTGTAACTAGGTGGATGTTTTTTAGGAAGTAAATTACCTGTCAAATGTAAGGATTGGCCCACTAAAGGGTTAAACAGTGTGTTTTGGGCAGTGAAGTTATTCTTATAAACGAAATCTCATAGAGCTGGAAGAATATCTGTAAATATTGATAAATTTAACTTTTTTTTCAGTGAGTAATTAGCTGGTATTATCTTTTAAAATTTATCCTATGCATTGTTTGAAAATGAAGAATTTGATTTTCAGTTTTGTCCCCTATTTCATGATTTAGATAATTTATGAATGAAGGTTCTCTCTTCAGTCATACTAGCCCTTGGCAGGTTGATGTTCTGTCCATTCTTAGGAGTTAAATGATCAATCTAATTTTGTAGAATTGATGCCCAAAATGATTAGATAGAAAGTGATTGGGCTAGATAGAAATAACCACTTGACAACAACCAATAAAAATGGTGTTGCCCTCAAAATGTTTAACATTGTCTCATATAAACAAGAACTCCATAGTTATTATGTAGGGCCATAGTTCTCAAACTTTAGGTGTCTCAGACTCACCTGTGGGACTTGTTAAAGCACGTGCTGGAACCAGCAGGTACCATAGTAGTTAAGGCTCTGAACTCCTGTGTGGACAGCTGTGGTTCGAGTCCTGGACCCAGTGACTTGAAACTCACGATGGGCGCATGTGTGTACATGCCTGAAATCCCAAAAGGAGAGTGGAGGAGAAGGAACTGTGGGATGACCATCCCTCCTGGGGGAGGAGTATTCTCACTTTCCCTCTCTCTGTCTTTAGTGAGCATGAGCACCCTATGACAAAAACCTGTAAAATACACACACACACACACACACACACACACACAGACACACACACTTACATACTGTACTCTTTTCCCAGTGTCTGGTACAGGAGATCGGGGAGAGACTGAAGAATTTACATTTCTATTAAGTTCCCAAATGATGCTGGTACTGATGCTGATTCAGAGATTACCTGCTGAGGATCATTGCTCTATAAAAGGAAGCTCTATGGTAGTTGAGATGGACCTATGTAAAAAAAAAATATTTATTTTCCCCCAGAAAGACCATAACTAGGATTTTATTTAAATAGACTAGTGAGTACGGAGAATACAATATTTACACCTCAGTATCTTGACTATCAAGTGACAAAATGTTTCAGCAATTATATCCCCTAATTCTCATTCCAGAATCAGAAATTTCTGCTGCCTGAACATAAGGTAGAGTACTTCTTTTGTAAAATTAAGTTTTTGCTATAGGGTGCATATGGTCACCAGAGAGAGAGAAAAGGGCCATGAGGGAGTGAGAAATCATCCCCTGGGGGTTGGCATGCAACAATCCCTTCTCCTTCAGCCTCCTCTCAGGATTTTGGGCATGCTTGTGTATGTGCCTAGTATGATTTTCAAGCTGTTGAGTTTGAGACTCGAACTGCACGGCTGACCATGTGTGATGATCCAGCACTTTAACCTCCAAGCCACCTGCTGGTCTGGGTAAAGTAAATTTTGAATTATATTTTCTGAAAAATGAAGTTTTTGTAAGGAGAAGTCTACTTTTTGTGAGATACATGAGCAGTAGTAAGCACAAGCAATAGAACAGCACATACTTGTCCGTTTGGTAAGATATTTAGCCATTCACAGGACACTGTGCTATGCACTGAGAAGATAGATATAAAAGATCTGGAGATGGGAACCAGCAGTTAGCGTAATGGCTATGTCGCTGGACTCCCACGTAGTCGACCGCGGTTCGCATCCCGGACCCGGTGGCTTAAAACTCACGCCGGGCACGTGTGCGTGCGTGCCCAAGATCCCGAGAGGAGAATGGAGGAGAAGGGATTGTGGCGTGACCATCCCCCCTGGGGGGTGATTTCTCGTTTTCTGTCTCTATGTCTCTCTCTGTCTGGCGAGCATACGCGCCCTATAGCAAAAACCTCTCAAAAAAAAAAAAAAAAAGATCTGGAGACTAATCCTTGTAATCTAGAAACCCACAAGTTAATGAAAGGAACATGTTTCAGACAAATGCACTGATCAGCAACACTATGATATCATACATTATTGGGGGCCATATTGGGTGGCACTGAAGGTCTGTTTCTCAGAATACAGAATCAAGTGGGTGTTGGGGACTTGAATGACCAGACCAGGCTTTGTAGAAGAGCCAATTTTGGCTTTTAGTTGATATCACTCACCAGTGGTGCCAAATAGAACCAATAATTAAGGGGATGTTACTTGCACAGTGTCTGCTCCTTCACACTTCTTATGAGGAATATTTTCAGAGAACTGAAGGAGGTTAATTAAGATGCTAAGAGGCTGGCACAATATCTGAGCAGATTAACACCACACAAAATTTTGGTGTAACTAACTGGTGTTCCTGCTTGCAAAAGCTGTGTTTGTACAACTGGGGCACAGTCCAAAAGGACTACAAGAAGTTAATTAGTTTAATTTGCTGAGGGCCTTGTCATCTGGTTCCAGAACTAGAGAATGGGCAAAACCCAGTGAATATAAATCTGTATAAGTACACAAAAGGATTGTGATTATGATTAATATATAACTTTGCACATTGTCAAAGCCTTTTAAAAATATATACACATATATACACATATTTGCACACACACATATACACACACACATACACACACATACATATATATACACACATACAGGTTTTTGCTGCCATGATCCTCCTTCCTCGGTCTTCCAGATGGGACTACAGGTACACGCCACCACACCCAGTTCTAATGTAGACAGGGTCTGGTTATGTTTCTCAGGACAACCTTAAGCTCACTATCTTCCTGACTCAGCCCTTGTTGAGTTGCTAAGATTCTAGGCACATGCACATCCAGCCTTTAGGCTGAATTGAGAATCAAACTTGGGTCTCACATGTGGTCTCAGTTTGTAGAGCACAGTATCTTAATAGGACATAGTTCTGTGACTGTACCCCACATGATCAAAGCTTTGGGTCAGAGAATTGTTACCTGCAAATGTAGCACAAGCCAGGAATTTTATGGTGAAAGGAGAGTGATGGGAAATGTTTATACCGATATCATTAGTTTTCTCTGTGTCTGAAAAAATTGCCTGGGACGTTTTTAAAACAATGCAGATTATAGGCTCTTAACCCCAGAGATTCGTATTCAGAGTATTTGGTCTATGTCCTGGAAAATGTATTTTTTTAACCAGTTTACCTAAGTGAGTTGGTTGCATGGCAAGGTTTGGAAAATATTGATCAAAATATGCACAAAAGATGTGCACATAATACTTTGTGTAATCATGGAATAGAAATGAGAATGGGAATGGAACCATTCTTGTTACCCTTATTATACCACTAATAAGATTTTATTCTCTGCTGGCTGAAAGGCCTTAATTCTAGAGGAAGAACTACTGCTACTAAGAAACTCAATAATGATTCCATTCAACTGGAAATTAGGTGCACTACCCAGTCACTTTGGGTTCTTATGCCTCTGAGTCAATAGGCAAAGAAGAAAGTTATGGTGTTGGCAGGGATGTTTTAATGATTACTTTACAAGGGAGGTGAGGAAGAGTATGTCTGTGATACAAGAGATCTTACAGGGCATCTCTTAGTATTAGCATGGTCTAAGATTAAGGTTATTGGAAAACTGCAACAACTCAACCCAGGAGGGACTACAAATGGTCCAGATCCTTCAGAAATGGTTTAGTCATTAGCTATTATTAATTTTACATCATAGTATTTGAGTTACAGGATACCAGAAGAAGAATAAATAAACATCATTCAAAGACTATCTCCTCTTCTAGGGTGGTGATTGGTGTATATTTGCCTGTATGAAGAATAGTACTATCATGGTAGGTGAAATTATGTTCCTGTTATTGGCTTTATATGGAAATTAAATATGGTGTAAGGAGACACACATGTATGCGAAGTTGATGAGGGGTGGACTTGTGATTGTTGATTTTATATGTTAACTTGACTGTGCTAAGTAAATGACAAATAGCTGGTATAACATTTTTGGGTGTGTCCATGAAGATGTTTCTGAAAAATTAGTATTAGAATAAGTAATCTAAGCAAAGAAGAGTGTTCTCACTTAAAGTGGGTAGTTGTCATCCAATCTGAATAGAATTAAAGGGCCAAGGAAGCATGAGTTTTCTCTTTTTGCTTAAGCTGAAACATCTAGTTTTCTCTAGCTTTCAGACATTAGTACTCCTGGTTCTTAGATATTTAGACTCATACTGGGTGTTACATTATTGGTTCCTGTAGTTCTTAGGCTTTTGGAGATCAAATGGTAATATACTGGCTTTCCTGAGCCTTCAGTTTGCAGATGGTAGATCGTGGGACTTCTCTACCTCCCTAATTGTGTGAGCCAATTCCTCATAATAAATCTCTCTCTATATATATACCTCTGTATCTTATAGGTTGTATTTCTCTCTAGAGAACCCCTAACTAGTAATGTTGCATAGACAGATTTGGAAATCATGGTCAAGATATGAACAAAATATGTGCACACAATAAAATGCTACGTAGTCAGAGGAGTTAAAAGGTGTGTAGACTAGTCCTTATCTAGAAGTCTGCAATAGTGAAAGACGAGTGTTATAAACATATGGAGCAATCAACAACTCTATGAAGCAATGCTTTGTTGGTACCATATTGGGTGGTACTAAAAGTCTGTTGTGGGAGGAGGATGTAATATACTAGGAGCTAATTCTTGAGCAGTAGATGACCAACTTATTTCCTAGTTATCTCAGTCAAAAGATGGTTGATTAGGCATCTTTCACTTTCTGCAGCTTGGCATACTGGAAGAATTATTGGGATTTTTTTGTTTTTAATGGAGAATATTTAGGAGTATCTGACACAGAATGGCAGCTCAGTAAAAAATGTATGCAATGATCCAATCCAACCTAGTCATTAGGCATTGCCAGGAGAACCAAAGAACATCAGCTCATGACAGTGTTTTGGACAGTTCAAGTGCTTTATCAAAACTTGGACAGTATTGTCACTGATTATCATCATTTATGTTAATTTTTTAGCCAATTAGTTCTCTCTGGTCACCACAGATGGCATACTCAATTGTCTATTTTGTGCCACGAGTTGATGATATACGGAGAAATTGACACACTTTATCAGTAATGTAACATTTTATACCCATTGTGACCAGACAGTGTGGAGCTTCCACTGAAAATCTAATGAATCGAATGCTTCTTACCAATTTTTCAGCCATTACTATGGACCCGGAGAGGAAGGGACTAGAACTCATCTTGATGGAGCCACTCTCCGTTCACTCTTCTTTACTCCCCACCACCAGATATTTTTAATGGTGTTACAGCTGTAATCTGTATCTTTATTCCCATAATCTGTGGTTTGGTGTTGAGATGGGCTCTGTAGTCTGTGGGTGGGAGGTACCCTGAGGGCACAGCTCATCTATTACCCTGGAAAAGGTGGTAACAGGGAAACAAATGATAATGGCAAAATGCTAATGTCTCAAATGAGCTGAAAATGATGATGTAGCTCTTGGAGCTTTCCAGTTCTTCTTGTGATGAGGCAGGGCCTATCATTAGTCTGATATATAAATGTGCCTTAGAGAAGTCTTGCAGGCTTGTTTGCCTCTCAGTGATAGAGAGAATTCATTAGCATATGGCAGCCTTCTCCAGTGACAATTACCTGAAGATGCATGTGGACTGCCTTTGCACAGATATTGCAATGTAATTGTGCTTAAGGGGGCATTTTGACAAACAAGGAAAACCCATTATTTTTATCCATCTACAATTGCAAATTAATTGAACAATTAGTAGTAATAGCTTGAATGTGCATAACGGGGCACCTTGCATCCCAAAGTACTGTACTGACAAAATATGAGCGGGAATGTTCTACGGTGAGAGAAGGATCTCTCTGGGAGTAGGTACAACAGCTGCTGAACTACCATAGCAACCTTTTTTTATTTCTAGTCAACAGAAAGGGAACGGTGTTCCCAGTTGAAAGGCAAAACTTTATGAAGAAAAATAAACTTAGGTCTGTGAGTGGCTATTGATTGGTTAAGTACAAAGACAGTAAACCACACATTCCATTGTTGATCACAGAAAGAGGCGACATCATTAGGTAGATTCGGTATAACTTTAAATATAACAAATAAAGTGGGAAGTAATACTGGAGACAATTTCTATTCCTCTGTATTTTAAAATGGAATATTTATTGATTTTGGGGCATGAT
>NW_006160110.1:1058027-1059501 GCF_000334495.1 Tupaia belangeri chinensis | reverse complement strand
GAAAGAGTGAAGATGGGAAAGTGGGGGTGGGCCTACATTTTCATATTAAGGCCCTGTCTCATCACAAGGATTCCTAATCAGACATTCTGATTGCAAGTCCACCGTATGATTGTTAGCAGCACCATGCTGTGATTGGAACAGCTCTTCAGATGTCCGTATTCTCCTGCAGACTCCATGTCATGCTTTCTTCCTTTCTGACAGCACATAAACACAGAACTAGTAACAAATGCAATTAGCATATATGCCTATTCCAGACAGATGCTCCTAAACTCTAGTATTGAAAAATATGACTCATAACACTCTGGACTCTGATAAATTCAGAAAATATTATTTTCAAATGATTGAGTAATACTGTAATGTCTTCTTTCGTTCTATGTAGATACATTAGAAATACCTGGTTTTTATATGATTGACTTTCTTTCCTTAAAAAAAGGGGGAGGTAAAGTAACATCATCATCAGAACCTTCTTCATAGCACATGCACAATTCCTATATATTGTACAGTCCTAGAGAGTAAATGAGAAGCAGAGCTAAAGTGCTGAAAATCCTTACTTTAAGCTAAGACTCTGTAATAGGGTCTACTGTAGGAAAGCCCTGGGAAATAATTAACCATCCTCACCTTTACACATGAATTATGTTACTTTTTTTTAAGTTCTATAACTTCCTTATTCCACCTAAATATTATCTAACACTGGTTAATGTCACATTTTCCAAACCATCCGTTTGACTTTTATCTCCCCATCCAAAATGTTATAACTTGTTTCTTGCCTTAAATTGAATCAACTATTTATTACACACCATCATTTTTTTCAGTTTTACTGAAAGAATCTTCCCCAAATACTGTTTTCACAATCTTATATACCTATTATATAACTCACAGTTTTCCATTGCCTCTCAAATAGAATACAAATGTGCCACTCTAGGCTCAAAAATCTCACACAAACTGGTGTCAATTTATCTTCCTAGAATTTGTTGTCAGTGCTTTTTAGGATAAACACTTCATTTTAATCAGACTGTTTAATTACCATTCTTGGACACTACCACTTGATTTTTGGTTTCTGTTTTTTTAGCTTTTATTGATCCCCATCATTCAGAATATTCTCCTCCTCCTCCTCCTAATCTAATTATCTTATATACATCTCATGTAAATTTAAGATTTTACCTAAATCTATATCAACTGCTTTGTGGGGGACAGAGCAAACTTGTTCTAGCAGCTATAAAGCTAGGGAGCCAGAGAGTATAAGACCCAAAATAGCATGTGTTGTTTTCAGCATTTCCAGGGGACTTGGAGATAAGAATTGAAGCTCAGATGACTTGATAAAGGAGGAGCTCTAGGAAACTGCAGATTTTCATATGAATACACCCTTTGAATCTGATTAAGAAGTAAGTAGACAAAGTATTTCAAGGCACAAATCAGCCTCAAGATAGTTTAGTATCAGATTAGACTGAGATGATATGGATTCCTAGTGCTGCAA
>NW_006160110.1:1037336-1057996 GCF_000334495.1 Tupaia belangeri chinensis | reverse complement strand
AAGAGAGGGGGGGGGGGGGGGGGGGGGAGGAGGAGGAGGAGGAGGACCCACAAGTGAATCTTGAGGAGGAGGAGGAGGAGGACCCACAAGTGAATCTTTCCAGAAAGAAGGTAAACTCAATCAGAGCTCCTACCGATTTTCATTTACAAACAGGAATCAATCAATGACTACCAGGCAAATAAAAAAACAGCTACAAGAGAATACATAGACAATATAAACAGACCTGCAAATGTCCTAGTTATTGGAGTTGCAATACACAACCTTTAAAATAACTGAAATAGTCCTTGCCACATTGGTACAAATGAGTTCTATACTTAAGGTCATTTGCAAATGGGTGACTTGACTTCTTCTCTTTCAATTTGAATGTTTATTTATTTCTCTTGTTTAATTGCTCTAATGAGGACTTTCAGTACTATTTTGATAGTAATGGGAAACTACATGTCCTTATTCCAGTCTTATTCCAGTTCTTGGAAGAAAAGCTTTTCACTTTTCTCCATTCAGTATCATATTAGCTATGAATTTGTCATATATGGCCTTTATTTGTTGAAGTATATTTCTTTTGTATGTAAGTTTTGAGGGTTTTGCCACAAAGAAATGTTGAATTTTATCAAATGCTTTTTCTGTATCAATTGAGATAATTGGTTGTTTTTTTTTTTTTTTTTTTTTTTTTTTTTTTTTTTTTTTGTTCTTTCTATTGATGTGATGTATTGGATTGCATAGAAAAAAAAAATACATCATGGGACCAGCAGATGGCATAATAGTTACATTGCTAGACTCCCATGTACTGAGGTTCGAGTCCTAGACCTGGTGGCTTAAAACTCAAACCAAGTACATGTGCATATGTGCCTAAAAGTCTGAGTGGAGAATGGAGAAGAAGGGAGTGTGACATGGCCATCCCTCTGGAAAGGGGGGTGGGATTTCTTGCTTTCCTTCTCTTGTCTCTCTCTGTCTCTCTGGTGAGTGTATGCACCTATAACAAAAATCTTTCAAAAAACAAAAAAAGAAGAGAAAAAATACATCATGACTTTTCTGACAACTTAATATTACTTGTATTGATTTGTGTGTGTTGAGCCATTCTTGCATCCTTGGATAAATCCCACTTGGTCATGGTGTATAATATTTTTTCTGTATTGTCATATTTGGTTTACTAGTATTTAACTGAGGATTTTTGCCTTTGTGTTCATCAGTGATATTAGTCTGTTGTGTGTGTTTATGTATGTATGTATGTGTATGTATCCTGGAATGATTTTTCTATCAGGGTAATGCTTGCCTCTTGGAATAAGTTTGGGAGTTTTCTTCCCCTTGAATCTTTTGGACTAATTTGAGAAGAATTGATATTCTGTTTAAAAAGTTTTATAGAGTTCAACAGTGAAGTCATGTGGTCCTGGGCTTTTCTTTGTTCAGAACTTTTAATTACAGATTCGGTTTCATTACTCATTATTGGTTTGTTCAGGTTTTCTATTATTTTCTGATTAAATCTTGGTAGGTTGTAAGTGTTCAGTAATTTGCCATTTCCTCTAGATTTTCCATTTTGTTGGTAGAGTTATTCATAACAGTTCTTTAACAACCCTTTGTATTTTTGAGGAATTGGTCATAATGCCTACTTTTTCATTTCTGATTTTGTCAAATTATTTGAATCTTCTGTCTTTTTAAATTAGACTAGTTTGTCATTTTATTTATTTAAAAAAACTAACTTAATTTCATTGATTTTTCTTGTAGTGTTTGTTTGTTTTCATTTTTAGTTCCTTGACATGCAATGATAGGTTATTCATTTGAAATAGTTTTACATGTATTTTTGACATAGAAAATGACTGGTATAAACTTTCCTTTTTTGTATTACTTTTGTTGTACCCACGAATTTTGGTATTTTGTGTTTTCATTTTAACTTGTTTGAAGAAATTTAAAAAATTTTCTTTTTTAATTTCTTTATTGACCCAGTGGTCATTTAAGAGCATGTTGTTTAATTTTCATGTAGGCTTTCTGAAATTCCTCCTGTTATTGATTTCTAGTTTTATTTACTCAGAAAAGGTACTTGCTATTATTTCAGTTTTTAAAAATTTGTTGAGATTGTGTTCTATCATACAGTCTATGAAACTTGTTTTGGTCTATTATAATGGCTTATCTTGGAGAATGTTTCTTGTACAGATGAGAACAATATGTATTAAACAGCTCTTGGAATAAAATATTCTGTAAGTGTCTGTTAGGTCTATTGAGCCTACAGTGCAATTTAAATCTGATACTTCTTTGTTGATGTCACATACACATACATATATCATCTACTTTTTGTTTGTTTGTTTAGATATGTGCCCAATGTAGTTGGGAGTGTTGAACTCCACAGTTATTATTGTATTGGAGTCTATCTTGTCCTTCCTAATAATTATTGTTTCATTTATTTGGGTGTTTCAGTGTTGTGTGTATATATATATGCTTAATTAATTTTATGTAATATAAATGCAGCTATATAATATCAGTGTAGTTCATTTATGGTTTTCATTTGCATGAAACATATTCCTTCATTCCTTCACTTTTACTCTATAAATGTCTTTATTGGTGAAGTGAGTTTCATGTAGGCAGCATATAATTGGGTCTTGCTTCTTATTTTTTGAAATTAATTTAACCATTATATATCTTTTATTTGGGGAGTTTAATTCATATTCAAGGTTATTGATAGATAAAAACTTACTTTTGTTGTTCTGTTAATTTTTGTTTTATGTTTTCTTTGGTATTTTATTTTTTCTCTTACTGTTTATCTTTGTGGTTTGTCAGATTTCTGTAATGTAGTATAAGGTTTGATTCCTTTCTTTTTTATTTGTGTATCTGCCCTAATAGTGATTGTTATATATTTTTTATGTCTTTTTGTGATGGTAGTTATTTTCTTTTGCTTCTAGAAATTCATTAAGCATTTTTAAAAGCTAGCCTAATGGAGATTAATTTCCTCAGTTATTGCTCATTTGGGAAAGACTTTCTTACTCCATAATTTCTAACGGATAACTTTTCTGGGTCTAATATTCTTGAGTAGCTGTTGTTTATTCCAACACTCTGCATATGTCATCTCATTCTCTTCCTCTCTGTAAGATTCTACTGAGAAACCTTTTGTTAGTCTAATGAAGATTCCTTTATATGTGACTTGATGATTTTCTCTTTCTGTTTTTAGAGTCCTGTCTGTTTTTTTGAGTTTGGCTGTAATATGACTCTTAGAGAATTGTTTGTGATTGATTCTATTGGGGAACCTTACAGATTTCTAATTCTGGATGTCCAGATCTCCCTCAAGACTTGGGAAGTTTTTAACTTCATTTTATGAAATAGTTCTTCTGTGTCCTTTCCTGTCTTTTTCTTTCTATAGAATTCCATAATATGAATAGTTCACTTAATGGCATCCCATAGTTCCTATAACTTTTCTTTATCCTTTATTCCTTTTTTTCAAGTTTATTATTCCTTGTATGAGTGAGAAAAACAGTGCTTCCAAACACAGTCTTGACATTGTGATCCACCCCCAATGAGCTAATACCTGCATTGGCACATACATTCCAGGCATATTTAAGGAGGTATCTGGATGTGAATATGGAATCTTCCCATGTGAATAAATTTTGCAGAGTGTAGTGTTTTGCCACTGTGACACTATCTGCCCCTCCCTATTTTTTCTTCTGGCTGGGTTATTTCAAAAGACCTGTCCCAGTTAATAAATTCGTACTTTTACTTGATGAAGTATTCATTGAACCTTATTTTTTGAAAATAGATAGCTAGATTTAATTAATTAATTAATTAAACAAACTTGAGCAGAATGACAGAGAAAGAGAGAGAGGGAGAAAATGAGAAAGCAAGTCTCTGGGTCCAGGTGAACCACAGCCATCCATGTGGGAATTCTGTGCCCTTAACCACCACACCTTCTGCCAGCCCAAAACTCTTAACCATATCTTTTATTTTTTCCATTGATTTCTTCAATCTCATCACTCATTTACGTGTTTTTCTTTTTCTCTATTATGTCTATCCTTTCATTAACTTTCTCATTTAAATCAGGAGTTGTGTTCCCAATTCTGTTGATTTACTTATTTATATTCTCTTATATTTTACTATTTCCTTGTCATTATTTTGAATTCCTTTTGGCACATTTTCTGTACTTTTCTTTGGTGTTTACTGTTAAAGAATTGTGTACTTTTGGAGTTGTCATGTTTGTTTTTTTATGTTTTTAGTATCTTTTTATCTTTATATTGATATATATACATACATATATATATATATATATATATTTCCAATTTTATAGGATGGTTTTTTGTGGTGAATGATTTTCTTTTGTAGATAGATTCTAAGATGTTCATTGGATAAAGTTTGTTGGCTTTAGTTTTAAGTAACCGTGGTGGTGTAGTTTGCATGTGGTCTCCTTAGTTGTAGTTAGAATTGGTGATGCCAGCAAATGCCTCTGTAGTCTAAACTGCAAGAGTTTGAGGGTATAGCCCATAGGTTGGGACCTGGCTCTCCTAATGGCAAGGTATGTTTGTATATAAACAGTGTCACTCTTGTACTTCTGGGTGCGGCATGCAGCAGAATGTAGGTAAGAGACTATTTTTGTGGACCACCAGTGGGAAAAGCCCCTCTGGCAGCTTCTGTCATGGTTTGCTATTGTGGATGAAATCACTTGCCTGGCTGCTACTGTAGGACTTGGGAGCAGAGCTGCTCAACTTGCCTGACTGCTCCTATGGGACATTGGAGGAGTTGGTGAGAGGGACATTCCGGTGGCTCCTAGAGCAAGCAGCTATGTGTGGCTGTCAGTATGGTTGCTTGCTCAGTTGCTCCTACAGGGTTCAGGAGTCAGGAGAATGGACAAGGCCACTCAGTGCTTCTGGTTGTAGGAAGGGTTGTTCACCTTGCTGCTACCATGGAGTGCATGGAAGTAGAGGTTTCTCTGGTAGCTCAGCTGTGGTGTAGTCACTCTGGCTGTTCAAGGAGGATTCTGGGTGCTAGACCTTGCCTGACTGCTCCCACATGGTGGACAGGGAATAAGACTGCTCCAGTGGCTCCCAGGATGAGTGACTATGGGCAGGTGGCTTGCATGGCTGTTCCCCAGGATATGGATAGTTTGTGGTGACAAGATGTAAGTTATTATAGTTATAGCTTGGATGAGGGAAGATATAATGTGACCTGTACTATTATTCCTCTGAGACAATTCCAGAAGCTGAACTCAGCACCTGTGAAGGCTTAAGGGTTTCCCTGTAGTATGTTCCTCAGGTTTTGAAGGTGTTTATGAGGGCCAATGGAATTGGAGGTATTTTTCATGCACTTCTTTCCAGTTGTCCAAGTCCCTTCTACTTACAAGCTGATCTCAGCTAGAGAAATGGGGCAGCAGATACGGGATGCTTTGCTCCCCTCAGCAAGAATATCCTGAGCCTCTGTATTCCATGGCTTTTCCACCACATTTCCACTGTACTTCATTGCTCTTCCTCAAGTGCTCCAGCTGAATATCAGCTGTTGATTCACTGTTTTGTTCCTTTTTTTTTTTGGAGAGGTTTTTTCGCTATAGGGCGCGTGCACTCGCCAGACAGACAGAGAGAGACATAGAGACAGAAAGTGAGAAATCACCCCCCCCAGGAGAGATGGTCACACCACAATCCCTTCTCTTCCATTCTCCTCTCAGGATCTTGGGCACACATGCACACACGCCTGGCATGAGTTTTAAGTCACCGGGTCCGGGACGCAAACCGCGGTAGACTACGTGGGAGTCCAGCGACATAGCCATTATGGTAACTGCTGGTTCCCACTGTTCTGTTTCTTTTTGTGGGAGGGACTGCATTAGTCACCTCTAGTCAGCCACCTTGCTAGAAGTTGTTAGGACAGTTATTTTTTTATTTATTTGTTAGAGTTTAGTTATTACTTTAAAAGAAAAATTAAACTAAAGCAATATTTTAAATAGGAAAGCTAACATGTTAATTATAGAAAGTTTGAAAAAAAAGATAAAATAAAATTACTTTAATTCCACTACTCAGACTAAACTGTTGAATTTTTGGTATATTATATCTTTAAGTCATTTATAAAACATACACAATTTAAAAAAAAATAAAATTTAAATTACATGCATTAGTTTTTATTCCTAAAATTTTACTGTGACTAGTTTATCTTCTACTTATAAATCAAAAACATACATTTTAATGTTTTCAGTTTTTCAGTATCTAACTGTTGAGATTTTACATAACCATTAACAAATAGTTGAATATTAAAGGTGTTTCTAAATTCAGAAGTATTATAAATAATGTTGCAATAAATACTCTTTTACATAAACATTACATATTCTTTTACATAATCAGAGGTAGTATAAATAATGTAGCAATAATCGTCCTTTCCTCATTAAAAACACTGATTTCTTTATGATAAATACTTAAAAATAGAACTGCTTACTCATGTATATGAATCATTTTAAACTTCTTGATAGATATCATTGCATAATTGCTTTCTATGAATGTTGAATTAATAATGATAATATTATAAACCAAACTGAGTGGCACAAATAATATGCGATATAAAGAGAAAGGTAGGTCAGAGTGGACTATAGTGGTCAGGCAAAAGCCTCATGGAAAAGTTTGGATTTGATCCTGACATCTTTGGTGACTGTATAGCACTATACCCCAGTGATGCCAAATAAAACCAATAAATGAGAAGGCCGAATGTTCCTACAATTCCTGCAGCTTCACATTTCTTCTGAAGAATCTTCCCCAAGAACTGAAGCCGATTAATTATGATACTAGGAAGGCTGGCACAGTCTGTGCAGATCAACATCACTCAAGATGTTTTCTACAATACGGGTTTATTCTTGCCTGTAAAGGCTGTTTGTACAAATGGTGCAGAATCCAGCAAGACTGAGGGGACAAAGAATCGGGAAGGGACACAAGGGGTGGGTTCAGTTTGATACAAACATGTCATCTGGCATAGCCCAAAGGCTAGCATGCTGTGCATATAATTACTAGTATAGTTTTTTATTATTATTGATCAGAACTTTGGAATTTGGTTCAGTTTGATATAGCCTTCTCATCTGGCCATAGCCTGAAGGTTAGCAAGCTGTACGTATAATCACTATATAATTTTTCCTTAGTACTTTAGCAGAACTTTAGAACTTTAAAAGTCTATTATCTGCTAACAGGGTACAAATTGGAAAATTTACAATGGTGCATGAGAGATGGTTTCCAAACAGAGGTTCACACACTAGAAACTTCAGACTTACCTGGAAAGTTTTCAGAATAATTTGTATCCCAGGCCCATTCCCAGAGATTCTGGTGTTCTTGGTATATATTAGGTTGTCAGCAAAGTAATGGTGTGTTTTTCTGTGTAAAAATGTGTCTTGACTTTCCCAACAACTGAAATAATAAGCATGCAGACGCCTGCATTTTTAGGAAAATCTCTGGAGTACACATTTGGTTGCACCAGACTTGAAGTTATAGATTGATTATAGAGGGAGCAAGAGAGAGTGCATGTGTGAGAGTATTTTATTGAGCAACTAAAGAAATCTTGATAGTTAAAATTTGCATTTCTTTTGATCCTAGAGAAAATTAATATTTTTATGTAAATGCTTGAGACATTCTTATCTGTAAATTATTCCTTCACACTTCTTTTTATCACTTTTTCCTACTGTGATGTTTGTAATTTTATTGTTTTGTAGTCTTAAGATTTGAGATTATTAAATTTTAAATATTAAGATTTGTTTTTATTTCCTAAGAGCTTGGAAATAGTGAAAATAAATTTATTTTCTAAGAACTTAAGAGTTAGCATATAATGAAATAGTACAGATGTATATAACATTAAGAGAAATAATTGTGACATACCTGCTAAGAATTGACTGAATTATTGAATTTACTCTCATGTTTAAAAATGGATCACAGCATCTCTAAAATTAGTTCTGGACATGAACATAAATGTGAATTTAGGTAGCGAATGTTAGGTGGCCAAGTCAACATTTGTGGTCTTGAGAGCAGTTATAGCATTATCAACACGTTATCTTAGCCCAATGTAATTAAACATTCAAATCATGCAGCTAACTACAATTGATTTGATTTCATTCTCCCCAAGAAACTCCTTCATTTGCTCCCTATATGCCTATAGGGAGAGCATGTGCAAGGCCGAGGGCAGATGGTTTGATGTCTCAGCACTTTTGATTCTCATTATAAATTAATGAACTGGTGTCTTGATTATACTTTGTATCCTGGGCAAGAATGTGTTGGTTGGCATTTGAAACTGACTAGTTATTTCTGCAGTTTTATTTCTTATTAATGAAAAAGTTTGCCCTTCTTACTTTATACCTCAGTGTCATGAGCTTGGTAAATATGAGTACAACCCTGATAGATTTGCTCACAGTCTCTAATAAACAAATAAACAAACAATATCTCGAAAACTTGAAGATTCAGGAATTCAGTAGAGTCACTTTGAGGATCTTCTTTGTAGATACTCTGTCAGCCTTTCCTTGAAGAGAGCCTCCTGTAGCTCCTTGTACTAAATGAGTCTTTTTGAGTATCAGTAAAGATCACGCTATTAAATCTGGATATACATTTTACAGTTTGTTATTTGCTTTTCATTTTGTTTACAGTGTTTAAAGGAAACTGGAAAAATGTCAGATGTGGCATATAATTATGTATTCATAATTGTGCAAATTACTCATATTACCTCTTTAACTAGGTATTCTGTGGTTGCCCAATGATATTTGATAAGAACAAGGAATCTATAGTCTCTGCCTTTTTAATTCTTTTCAGTTAAATTGATCTTCTACAGAAGGGGACATTAGGAAGTAAACTTGAGCCCAGAATCTGGTCCCTGCATCTACATGCTCTTCATTCATCCAAGATTTTTCATGATTTTGTGGTGCTTAATTGCTATGCGTTTGGTTGTTCTAGTAAATTAAAGAACACAAGACATGGCATGTTGTGCGTGGAAAACTACAGGCAGTTTGATGTTGTTGTAGAGGTAGGTGAGATGCACCTAATGATGAGAAAAGAGATGGGAGTACCCAGCAGCAGCTAGAAGAGGAAGTTTGCAAGAAACATGTTAAGAAACTAGGAATTTATTCTGTAGGAACTGGGAGCCATGGCAGACTTTATGGAATAGAGTGAGATTTGTGTTTTTCAGTTCAATGCAGCAGAACTGTAGGTAAGAAGAAAGGCTGGTTAGGAACCTGTGACCAACCGTCCAGACAATGAGAGAAGAGGGCTCAAAGGGAGGATGGCTTTGAAAAAAGTACTTGGTGTAGGAAACAAGGAAATATCAATCCTTTTGCAATATCACCCTGCAGTTATTTCAATTCGAGGGTGGTTTTTTAGAGGAAGGTACCCACAAGCCCAGATTGGTAGGAGTGTAAGCATTTATAACATTCTTTTACAACTTCCCACCACACACCCAGGTGTGGTGCTTGCTTTCAGAGTTGTTCTCAGGGTTAATTAGCTCAAAGAATATCATAGAGAAGCCTAAGCTTATTTTGAGGGTTCTCTGTACCTCTCAGTCTTTTTCTCCCGTTTGTTTTACTCATTACTATGGAACAAGTTCAATTTTTAAGGTAAGTCCTAGCATCTTTCACATTACTTCTCTTCAGCTTTTCCTCTCTTTCAACATTGCTTCCTAACAACCTTAGGCCAATCCTCTTGTTGCCAGGTCCCTGATTTGGGAGGAAAAGCCATGGTAGTTCAGAAATGTGTGAATTATCTGTATTTCTACTTTTAGGAATTGCTTTTCAAATACTATCCCAGTAAAAGAACTCCAAAGAAGCAAAACCCTAACTCTGGAAGCACAAACCCTCGAATCTTAGTTGAAAAGATAGATTTTGGGGTCAAGCGGATGACATAATGGTTACATCATTGAGCTCCCAAATGGCTGACCGTGCTTTGAGTCCCAGACTCGGAGGCTCAAAACTTACTCCAGGTTTGGGACCAGCAGTTACTGTAATGACTATGTCACTGGACTCCAATGTAGTTGACCGCGGTTTGCGTCCCGGACCGGGTGGCTTAAACTCACGCCGGGCACGTGTGCGTGTGTGCCCAAGATTCCAAGAAGAGAATGGAGGAGAAGGGATTGCGGCATGGCCATCCCCCCTGGGGGATGATTTCTCGCTTTCTGTCTCTCTGTCTCTCTCTGTCTGGTGAGTGCACATGCCCTTTAGCAAAAACAAACAAACAAACAAAAAAAAACCCAAAGTTACTCCAGGTTCATGTGTGTGCGTGCCCCAAATCCCAAGTGGAGAGTGGAGGAGAAGGGATTACAGTGTGATCGTACCTCCTGGGGGGTGATTTCTCACTTTCTGCTCTGTCTCTTTGGTGAGTGCATGGGCCCCATAACAATTTCTCGAAAGAAAAGGTATCTGGGGGACCAGCAGTTAGCGTAATGGCTATGTCGCTGGACTCCCATGTAGCTGACTGCAGTTTGAGTCCCGGACCAGGTGGCTTAAACTCACTCTGGGCATGTGTGTGTGCATACCCAAGATCCCGAGAGGAGAATGGAGGAGAAGGGATTGTGGTGTGGCCATCCCTCCGTGGGGGCGGGGGGTGATTTCTCACTTTCTGTCTCTCTCTGTATTTCTGGTGAGCGAACACCCTCTATAGCAAAAACCTCTCCCCACCCCCCCAAAAAAAAGAAAAAAAAAAGAAAGAAAAAGAAAAGAAAAGAGGAATCTTTTCCTTAAATAACACCTTAAATATCAAATGTTGCCACATGGTCATTGTTATTTCCCAGAAGGCAGTTCGTTTCAGGTTCTGTTAGTTGTTTTCTTAACATGCTGTAGAAACACAGAACTGATTTGAATAACTGGTTTGAACCTTTTATTTAGTTTGAGTCCACTGAGGACAAAATACCAGTAACTCTGACAGTTTCATAATTAACCTGATTGATGAGAAAACTGGTTAACTCAGAATCCCCAGTGGTTCTCTGACTAAGAACAAGGGTTAACTTTAACAGCTTAGTTAAAATCCAACCTTAACTAATTACAGATTGACTTTTGCCTTCTATAGCCTCATTCATTTGTGAGGTTCATGCCGATAGTTCCTAGTCTCAGTTCTAAAATATCACATACCAGTTATGATCAAGTTACATGTGAGATCTGTTAAATTAAACTATTTTGGCCTAAAACAGCTGCTGTACTCCCACACTTTGATTCCTATAAATAAGCCTCAATCATACATATTAAGCTGTTTTTCTAAGCTAGTTGCTAAGTAACAGCCAATCACAACAGCTAGGTTTCAGTCAATCACAGACATCCCGCCTTATAAACCATCTTAATACAGGCAAACTTCAAAATATAATCAATAATAACTCTACATTTTTTGTACATTTTCCTTTTCTGCCAACTTGAATGCTGAGATGACCACGAGACTGTCCAGAGTTGTCCAAAAGTCCAAAGACTACTGCTCGATTTAAATTGTATTAAAATTTGCTCTATTGAAACTCTACTTTATTAAATTAGTTGATTTATTTTTCTTATACATCTAACAGACTTCGCCTAGCTATGGCATTAGTCTTATGGCCATAAGCCTGTGTATGCCTTCCGTATGAAACTGTGCGGGACCGTCTCTATGATGTGTTTTGTCTCTTCATTTCAGCTCAGTCTCTGGGTTTCCTGCTGGGTTTGGAGGCTTGCCTTGAATGCTAGCCCAATTGACTAGGGTCTTGTCAACATGCCTAGCACTTGACATTCCCTGTAATTTGGCACTGGTTGTTGTCTCCCTGAGTTCCAGCCACTGCCAGGGGTTCTTGTTCCAAATTAAATGGACCACCCCAAAATCTGAGGCTACCAGCACCTGACTTTGCATATTACCTTGGCCTGGTGACTTCTGATGTTTTTCCTTTCCCACAGATGGGACCCTCATTAACATCAGGGATGCTTGGAACCAATACCCTTTTGGATTATGGTGTAAATCGTCTTTTATTCCTGAGAGGATAGCAACTCTCCAGTCAGTCAGCAGTCTTTTTTTAACCCTTGGCTCTGTCCCTTTACAGCTTCCCATCCCCACCACTACCTTACAAATATCAAGGCTCAGCATGTCCTGCTACCCACAATACGAAACTAACATATTACATTTCTAGTTTGTGTTCACTAGCTTTCTTTTCTTTTCTTTTTTTTTTTTTTTTGAGAGGTTTTTGTTATAGGGCACGCGCGCTCGCCAGACAACGAGAGACATAGAGACAGAAAGCAAGAAATAACCCCCAGGGGGGATGGTCACGCCGCAATCCCTTTTCCTCCATTCTCCTCTCGGGATCTTGGGCACGCACGCACATGCGCCCAGCGTGAATTTTAAGCCACTGGGTCCAAGACGCTAACTGTGGTCGACTATGTGGGAGTCCAGCAACATAGCCATTACGCTAACTGCTGGTTCCCTGCTCACTAGCTTTCTTGATACCAGATTTTACTTCAACATGATTTAATATACTTACTGGCTATATACTGTGTCAACAAAGCTTATAACATAAAGAATAAAGATTTGGGAGTTTAGAATTCAATGAACTATATCCAAAAGGCAGAAGTTGACAAACCAGTATGAGACTGTACTCCCTTACAAAGGTCACATTAGAAATGCAGCTGAATCAATGTCACTAAACAGTAAGTCAAAGGGGAGGATACATAACTGCTCTTAGTAGAGGAGCAAGGAAAAAGAAAAAAGATGCTCATTGTTTGATTTGTCAGTCTTTAAAGGGAACAACATATTTTAGGGGACTTTACTCGTGGAGCGTTTGTGTGGAAAACACTGGTACACACAATCTCATTGAGAGGAGTAGAGGGAGAAGAGAGGAAATAATTGGTCATTATAAAAATGCACTGTTAAAAAAATGCACTGTTTATCAGAGAAAGCATTTAGTTAATTTTTAATATAGAGCAGTTCTCTAGAGTCAGCTTCCAATAGACATAAATAGTTGTTTATCCCATTATTATACTTCATTAAAAATTATATTTCTTATACCTGAGTTTCTAATTTGAAAGCAAAAAATACATTTGATGTCAAAAGTCTAAAAAATGAAGAATATCTAATTTCCCTTTGATGAATCATGTTTATGCAATGCCTTAAGGTAAGTCATTGGTAAACTATTGATAAAATAGATTTATAGACTATGCCATATCTACCTTCAACACATGTTCTTCTGATTTATAGGCTTTTAAATATGAATATGTTAACTTCCTACTCATCTTATGTTCCACCTTCTTATGCCCCATTCTCAGATACCAATACCTGTATGATTTTATTTACTCATTTATTCAACTAATACTTACTGAGCATTCTCATCTGCCTTCCCCAACCATCTGAGAACTAGGTACTAACCCCTTTTGAATGAGGTCTCCCCTGGCTGGATCCTGCTCAAAGTACCACCTCAATCTCAAATGCCACTATTTAGAGAGAAGAATGGAATTAAGATAAAAGAATTAAGCTCTAAGGCTTGACTTGCAAATGTCAAACAGGAGACCAGAGGAGGTTCTTTTGTAGTCAGAGAAGCTTTACTGACCCCATAAAGTCACTTAATATAGCTGATAAGTAATTTCCCCTACCATAAAGATCTATAGAGCTGTGAACTTAGGCTCTGGTAGATGGAATATTGGCTGATTGGCTATCACTGTTCTGTATAATTCTGCAGTCAAGTGTGTGAGACCTGAGCCCAGCACACCGAGTTGGCATTGCAGTTAGTTTAAAGTATTGGGATAATAGAATTAGGCAGTACAAATCTTAGAAATCAATTCAGTATAGTATGACAGCTCACGATGGCTGGCATTAGCTTTGTGATGGCAAAATAGTTGACTGATTAGGCTGAGTTATACAGTCAGTTATCCAAGCAGTATTTATTCCTGTCTCCATATAACAATTCAGAGAAAGAAGCCCTTGTTTACTTACAAAAATTCTGGGACATACAGTACAGGGGATAGAAAGAAAAGTTAGGCAATTGAAGTAACAAAATATAGGCTTAAATGACAGTTTTGGGTAAAAGTATCTGTAATCCTAACTCTAATGCTTAGGATTTAAATAATGTTTAAAAGAGTAATTTGCTAAAAAACATTCAAAAATAATATAGACGTATACTTTGATTTTTTCCTTTATACTATGATACTATTTCCTGTGCCACTTATACTATTTAGTCTCTTTTCAACTGCTAGTCTGTCAAACAGAAGGAAAGTAAACTTCTCCAGTGGGAAGCGTCAAAAGTATACTTTTCAAAATTTGTAATTGAATGATATGGTAGCAGTTATTTGAGAAAAATATAGATAATATTACTGAGGAAGACATATTTTCTAAGAAAAAATTTACAGAGAAAAGATATACTTGTTAAAATGCAAGCTTTGCAATCTTGAAAGGAAAATAGAAACAGCTACAAAGAAGAATAGTCAAATGTTAATGATAATCTCTTAAAATTTACATATACTTATTTTGAAAATTAAATTAAAAATGGAGTTTTTATTGCCAGAGGGCATGTGCACTCATCAGAGGGTAGAGAGAAAGAGAGAGAGAGAGAGGACCCTCCAATGGGACATGATCACACCATGAAACTTTGACCTCCATTTCTTCTTCCTGTCAAGATTTTGGACATTCATATACATATGCCTAGCATGTTTTTAAAACTGCTGGGGCCAGTATTTGAGACTGGGCCTAAAATTTACACTCTTAAAAAAAGTTTATTTATTACTAGCAGATGGTATAATGGTTATATTGCTGGACTCCCATATGACCAACTGTGGTTTGAATCCTGGACCTCGCAGCTTAAAACAGGCTGGGCATGAGTGTGTACATGCCCAAAATCCCAAGAGGAGAAAGAATTGTGGCATGCCATCACCCTGCAGGGTGATTTATCACTTTCTGTCTGTCTCTGTCTCTCCAGTGGGCACACATACCCTACAGCAAAAATCTCTGTAAAAAAAGAAAGTTTATTTATCACTTCCATAAATGACAGACAGACAGACAGACAGAGAGAGAGAGAGAGAGAGAGAGAGAGAGAGAAATAGACAGAGGGCAAAGCCTCAACAGGGTGTTGATGCCACCCCCAGCCTTAGGTAGCCCAAGATCACGAGAGTGTGTTTGCCTGGCTTACTGAGGGACATCCCTAGATACGAAGCCAAAACCTCCCCATGTGAATCAGCCTTGTAGAGCATCGCATTTTAACACTGTCCCACTGTCCAGACCCCAAATTTACACTTGATATTATGTTCTATGAATTTGAATAAATATATTGAATCATGTAACTGTCACAAAATCAAGATATAGAAATATTCCTTTATCTCTCCAAATTTCCTCATGCTTTTTTGTAGCCAAAGGGTTCTCCAGAATCTAACTTTGTCAATGGTTACTCTGTTCTCCATCCTTGTTAATTATGTAATGATATTAAATCAACCTAGAAGACAACTATCATTAACCCTTTGTCTTATAATTAAAGAAAATATTTTAAAAATTAAATGTGAATTCAGGTAAGTGTAATTGTTGCAGAAACATGTTATAGGATGAGAAATGAAATAATAAAAGTAAATGAAAAAACTTTCAAGCATTAAACATCTGAAATTTTAAAGTATAACTTAAATACAAATGGGCTTCTGTGGGAAAAAGAATTTCTGACAAAGTAAAGCTTATTTATGTCAATTTGTAATTAAAAAATTTAGAATCAACTTAAAAATGTAAATGCATGTTGATGGAAAATAACCAACTCTAAAAAATTAATAATTAATAATTAATGTAGTTTATTTCCAAGCAGAATATGAATGACCTTGGCCTAGAGAGGAGACAAAGCGTGCCTTTCTCTTAGGGTGATCAGGTGCAGGGGTTCCTTTTATTTGATTTTGAGAGTGAGAGACAGAGTTTGGAATTTAGTGAAAAGTTTTTCCATTGGTCTGGCCCCAAAAGGCAGGACGTGTGTGGGGGGATTTTAGGTTATAGGTGGGTTTTATAGCTTTTAGAGTGGTGACTGGAAAAGGGAGATTGCTGAGATCAGAAAGGAATGTACTTTAACAGTGATAAGGAGGCTTAATACACATCACAAAGATATTTTGATACTATGCCACGGGCAGGATGTAGGAAGAATCTTGTTACTAATGGGTCAAAATGGTCTGTCAACATTGGAAAAATAGGAATAAGCAGTCAGACTTCTGTCCACATGCATCAGCCAGATAATAGTGCAGTGGTGATGTGATGCTCTGCAATGCTGAGTGTGCATAAGGTCCATTGTCTATATCCTGAGGTCTCCTTGTACATGCCGGGTGTACATGCCATGATCTGACGTTGGAGGTGAATCACAGTGTGAAGACCCACTGTGGGTTGTGGATATTGCTCACTCTTTCTCTCTCACTCCATCAAGGAAGAAATAAACCGAGTTCATGAAAACTCAAAATTATTTTTGGGAACCAGCAGTTAGAGTAATGGCTATGTCGCTGGACTTCCACGGACCCGGTGGCTTAAAACTCACGCCGGGCGCATGTGCATGCGTGCCCAAGATCCCGAGAGGAGAATGGAGGAGAAGGGATTGCAGTGCGACCATCCCCCCAGGGGGTGATTTCTCGCTTTCTGTCTCTATGTCTCTCTCTGTCTGTCTGGCGAGCGCACGCGCCCTATAGCGAAAATCTATCCAAAAAAAAAAAAAAAAAGAAACTCAAAATTATTTTTGAGGAGTAAGTAAAATATTGAAGATAAGTCAACCAAAAGATAGGCCCAACTGTAAAGGTTATTTACTGATAAAAATATTTGCATTACCATTTACTTTCTCAACATGCGTTTAAATGAAGTCCTCTTGTATTCCTCCCCTTTTTCCCAGTACTTCTCTTTTTCAGCACTTTAATCACTTGTAATTATAAATTTAATAAATAAATTTTGTTTAAGGTTTTTGCCATAGGGCACACACACTCATTGGAGAGAGAGGGAGATAGAGAGGAGGAAAGCAAGAAATCACCTCCCAGGAGGATGATCACACCACAATCCCTTTTCCTCTTTTCTCCTCTCAGGAGTTTGGGCACACACACACGCACACACACGCACACACACATACTTTTAAAATATGAGTACCAGGCAGAGATGTTCAATGATATTCCTTTGTTGATTAAATTTCTGTATTTTATGTAGGAACAATGTGAGATCCTTGGGAGAAAAGACCACATCTTTATATTCCCAAAGCCTGGTACTGTGCTTGGTATATAACAATTTCTGAAAAGTCTTTTATTAAGTAATGAATAAAGTTGTAAGAGGAGAGTATTAGGAATCATTTAAAGAGTTGAGGAGACTTTTTGAGCTCTAGTCATGACATAAGAGTAGAGTTGGTTAACTGACCAGCAGAAGCTGATGCTTACCCTTCTATAACCTGGAATTCTTACTGGGAGACAGTTACCCATCCAGGGGATGTGAACGGGAGAGTGCCTGTAATTTCTGGACCTTTTCCTTCCTTTAAATGAAGTCATTGTGTGTTCTCCACTCCCCTTCCCCCCTCCACTGATTGGGTGCAGAAGTCTCTAAGACCCTAGGGTGTGGGGCTAATGTACTTTGCCAAGATAAAAAACTTTGGACTCTAAGTCACTCAAGGAATCTTCCTTGTTCACCTGATACCTCCATGTGTGACACATGCTAACTTAAGCATCAAAAACACTTTTCTTGTGCTAATCTATTGAAAGTTGGGAGTTTGTGGTAGCAATTTGCATAACCAAAACCCAGTGCTTTTACTCTTTAAGGGAAGACTTGCTGTTGTGCTTTTTTTAAAAAAGCAGCAATAATAAAAACAAGAAATGAGAAGTAGTATAATGAAGTGATGTATGATTAAAGGAATAAGATTTAGTAGTTTAGAAATGAAATGTTTCAACCCCGAGGCTGTATTAGAAGAGTAAATTGAAAAAAGAAAAAGTCAGCCAAATATGAACGTGGAGATTCAAACTGGAGTGTTTCTGAGGGAAAATAGTACAGAAAAGAGTATCAAGATTTTCTTTAAATCTATTAAAAAAAGAATAGGCAGCAAAAGTCAGTGAGGACTTTGTGACACTGTCATAGGGAACAAGGGACAGATGAAACAACATTGTCTAAAGCCTGAAAGTGTTTCTGATGGATTGCTTAAATATGCTGAAGGTCACATGCTCCCAGGCTTAGGGGAATGTGGCTAAGAACAACTTTGAAAGTCTTTCTTTTTTTCCCTCCTCTTTTGTTTCTTTCTCTTTTCTTGTTATTAAAGTTGGAATTGAGTAAGAAAAAAATTGCCATTGGGATATTTAAAAACTCAGAGCATCTCTGGTTCAGATGAATAATGGCCCATTGCACATACTTTGAAAAACTGAGCCAGGGGAATGAAAATGATTTCCACCCTGTTTCATATTTCATCCAACAGGTCAAGAAACAAATACCTACAATGGCAAAGTGCTGTGGGGAATAACATAGTTTGTCCTCAGTAAGCTCATATGTGTGTGTGTATGTGTGTGCATGTGTGTGTGTGTGTGGTAGGCAGTGGTGGGTGGATAGGGGAAAAGACAAGGCTGATCACAGAGAGCTAAGAGCAGCCATCAAGGACTTTTCAGTGACTTCTTAAAAACCTCAAATTCAGGAGGGATTTTTTTTGCTCTGGGAAATAAGGTCAGGTATAAATGCCTTCAAGACAATTTATAAATGCCTCGGGAAGCTGGTATGATGGTCACATGGGATTTCAAGAGGGAATGAGGAGGATTGTTGTTCAAACATGTGATTCTGAGGACATGAGCAAGTCCAAGGAAGACCAAGTTCTTTCAGATCTAGATTTGCCACATTTTAAAATTTTTATTTATTTATTCATTCATTTATTTCAATTTGACCAGAGAGAGACACACAGAGAGAGAAAGGGAAAGTGAGAAAGCAAGCCACCAGGTCTGGGACTCAAACCATGGTCAGCCATGTGGGAATGTCCAGCGCCTTAACCACCATGCCACTTGCTGGCTCCCATAGATTTTCCATGTTTTGATGAACCTGTCAACTTCACTCCAAGCACCTGAAAATCTCAGGTTGAGAAAAAAATGTTGCAGAACTCCATGAGATGGTTCAGGGGAACTGATTCCTGAGACATGACCCTACAGAAATTTTGGAGAAACTTCAGTGAGCAGTGATTTTTTTTTTTTTAAGAATTATTTTATTTTATTTATTTATCTATTTATTTATTTTAATTTGACCAGAGAGGGACAGAGTGAGAGAGAGAGAGAGAGAGGGAGAGAAAGAGGAAAAGTGAGAAAGCAAGTTACCAGGTCCAGGACTCAAACCGTGGTCGACCATATGGGAGTCTAGCATTCTTAACCACCATGCCACCTGCTGGCCCGAGCAGTGACATTTTAAATTTACTAGGTGACTGCTCATTGCTTACCATTACTTGGAAACACACCATACTGTACCCTGTGTTACCAATGTAACAACAGCAAAACATTGCACAGTTGGATAAGGGACAAATGAGAGGGGAAGAAATTTGACTTCAGCAGAAGGTACTAGCCAGGACAGTTGTTTATGTGCCATTGCTCGGCTGAGGGGTCAATTAAACCCAGATTTTAAGGATAAAATTGTCACATTTTCTTTTCCGGTAATCTCCATTTGTTTCATTTAATAAGCTTTTGAATTACCTAATCCCTGTCATATAAGTTATAATCATGCCTACAATACAAGGCATGTTAGTCAAGAGCCTTGAAAAAGAAAACTCAGGCTCAAAGGGAAACCAGATAAGAGACAACTAATTTTGAATGAGAAGGATCATCTGAGACCTTATGGAAAAGATGTTACTTGATCTTGACTTCAAAAATAAATAGAAATTAAAAATAAAATCCCTTTATGATGTGTATATGTGCACATACCTTAAATATATAGGTTGATGAATTATTTTGAAGTAGAAGCAAAACATTTTTCCTAATGTAGTTTCCAAATCACTGCCCCTTCCTCTCCCATTCTGACATTAACACCACAGACCACTAAAACTTTATATCAACAAAATCACATGGTATGTATTTGTACATGTTGAGTTCTTTTCATATTTTGTTTTTAGAAGTGTTCAGTTTTGTTGTGTATTGCAGCAGCTTTTTATTTTCCTGACTCTGTGGAATTCAATGTATTATATATATTGTAATTTATCCATTCTACTATGTTAATAGAAATTTTGTTACTGCTAGCATCTAGCTCATACAAATAATGATGCTTTAAACATTTCATATTCATGTCTATTGATGCAGATAGGTATGAATTTTTCTTAGATACATATCTAAATTCTGGGGTGATAGGGTCTGTACATAATTAACTTTACGTGGTGACAGACTGTTCCAAAGTGATTGTTACATAGGATTTAGCAAAAAGAAACCACTGGGACAATATCTAAAGAAAGAAGAATTTCATAGTGAAGACACAGAGGCATCTTAGCACCTAGATGAGGCAGGACCATGGAGTATTTTGCATTGCTGGAGTTTTAAGTATATGAGAAAAGTACTGATAGGTGAAGTGCAGAATATGAAAGGCTTGGATATTTTTATGGGGAGACAGAACTTTATAAATAACAGGAAAGCATCAAAGAAGCTTACATAGGGAAGTGACATGAAGATCCTTTCTTGGGGAAGAGGAGTCAGCATGAACTTTTTACAGGTAAGGTCGAGGAAGCAGAAGACGAGATTCTGAATGCGGGTACTGGAATAGAAATGGAAAGTAATCTAGAAGATAAAATAGCCCAAGTTCTCACAGTCAAGTGCTATCTCGTTTCCAGCATAGTCTTTTTCCTGC
>NW_006160110.1:985686-1037271 GCF_000334495.1 Tupaia belangeri chinensis | reverse complement strand
GGTGTTTTTTTTTTTTTTTCTTTTTTTTTTTTTTTTTTTTCCTTTTTTTTTTTTTTTTTTTGGTGGCTGTTAATGATTTTTAGAATTCCTTAATTTATTTTTCTTTTAATAAATTTTATTCTAATAATAAGCTGCTATGCAGTTTTAAGTAGATATCAGGTGAGTAAAAAGAACAGGCCATCTTATATTTGTAATGAATGTCAGGGACATGTAGGGGTTATAAGGAGTTCTTGGGATTAAAAGCAGTTAGGTGCCACTTAATGTTTCAATTACAGACTGCTTATACAATGGTGGCCCTATAGGAGTATATAGGCTATACTATATAGTCTAGCTGTATAGTTGGCTATGCCATCTAATTTCATACTTTATAATGTTTTTACAATGACAAAATTATGGCCTAATGACACATTTTTAAAGACATATTCCCACTGTTAAGCAACACATAGCTATAGTTCCGTGTAAAAAATGCTTTCTGTCAAAAAGAGGCCTGGAGACTTTATAAATTCTCATGCATACACCCAAATATTGGGAAAAGCCCTGTGAATATCTATCTTATGTTCTGTTTTCAGTTTTAATAGGAAAGACTGCATGATTTAAGAATAATTTGTATGAAACCATATTAACCATTGATCACCAGTAGACCAATTTAATCTGATTGTTTTATGATGGTATTAGCACACTGTTAAGGGGAACAGATGGGTCAACAAAGAAGTAGATAATTATGTGACAAAGAATGAGTTCTGTCAATCACTTTTTTCCAGCAGCACAGAAAAATACATTAACCACACCCCCTCCACCCCCCAATGTCAAAGATTTGACATAACCCTTGTTTTTCAACATGAATCTGCCATCATTTAATAGCTTTGGGGTTTGGGCTCAATTAGTTTCAATCTTTGTGGTATGAGCCTGAAACCTAGGCTGAGGCAATCATAATAAATATTTGGTAGACTCCAGAAGAATAATTGTATTCCCTAGCTACAAGCAATTAAGCAATAGATGTATTCCTTGTAAACCTTTGCAAATGCAATGAAAAACATGTTTTAAAAGACAAATGATTAGATGGCTTCTTTCCTTTGGTGGCATTTCGGTAAAGGAAAATTAAAGCTTTTTGTTTTACCTAGGAGGAAAAGAGATTTTCTGCTACAAAAATTATGATGGTTTGCATATAACCTGCTGGTAGTCTTTCAGAAATTGTGGAGAATGGGAAAGATGCCAGAAACCAGATGGGCAAAGGTTTCAATATGTACAAGAAGAAAAAAGAATAGCTTTTACAAACTATTAGTGTAGAGGCTTAATTTCAATTCTCTTCTATTTTCTAGGACATACTAATAATAATTTTAGATTTACAAGGGAGCAAAGCTGTCTTATTCTCCAGTCATTTCTGATTACTCTTTCCAATCTCCTTTGGTAGTTCTTCATCTTTAGCCTATTCATAGATACTGTCCTTAGTATTCTACTTTTTTATTAAAATACATTATCTGTAGTATCTTGCTACCTGTATGACTTCATCCAATACTTCTTGTATCTTCATAACTTCCACATTTAAACCAGAGGCCAAGATTCCTCTTGAGAATTCCTCTATCAAATGATACAAAATCACTTGGGTATGGTCTGTGTAAATTCAGTCATTTGATCAGCATCCTTCCTACAAATTACTTCTCCAATTCCTGATCTGTTACTCTCTCTGTAATCCCCCGTCTGCATCTCTGCCCCCATATGTACCCATATCTGAAACATTTCTTCTTCCCTTTGCTCCACACATTCAGCTAATTATTAATTCTTGTCATTTCTTCTAGTTGAATATGTTCCTATCTCTTCTTACTCTTTACTTCCACTGCCTCTTAATTCAGACCCACCTTTTAGCATGCCAAAACTACGTCTCTACTAAGAAATAATCTAGTTCTCGAAGGACACTTTCCTAAGGTTACCAGAATGGTTTATGTAAGACATGTATCTTACTATGTAACTCCCCCTTTTAAATATCTTTGGCATTTCTGTGCATTTAGAGTAAAATAAAACATCTTAATGTTTGATAAAACAATACTTATTGTTAGTTCTTATAACTTTCTTTTAATTTAGCCTCTTCTGTATCTTTCTTGCCGTACTAGCTGTCAGGCGTAGGCTTGTTCTAGTAGCTGAGTATCAGGGTTTTCTCAAAATTAATATATTCCTGAATTGCTTGGAAAATTACCAAATAAATTAGACCTTTCTCCTGGGTCTCATCCAAGCCTAACAGAATTAAAGCACTCAGTTGTTACGTCTGTCTTTAGCAACTGCTTAGCTGATTCTGGGGCTAGTTTGTGTCTGGGAACCATTGCTATTGACGGATGCGAGGGAATGGAAAGCTATGTCCCTCTCTTAATCATATACCGCCTTAGGGAAGTTAACGTGACTATACTTGCATCAAACAAGGCATGATAAGGCAGTTATCAGGAGATATGAAGAGTCTATTTTAATTTTGTAGTTACAAATCAAAGGCAGTTAGACAATACCAAGAGTCACTTTTTGCCAAGGAAGTCTTTCTGAAAATTAGAACTTAGGCAGGGCCCCTTGAACTGCATTCTCTACTCTCAAAATTTTGAGTCTGTAGAGCTTCTATTCCACAGAATTTGTTCTTTTAATATCTTATTTTATAGTTTGCAAAATTGGACTAAACTTCTGAAGGAAAATATCTATTGAGACATTAGAAAATAATGCTAAGTGTGGTGGTACATGCCAATAGTCCCAGCTATTCAGTAGGCTGAGATAGGTAGATTTCAATCAAGACTATGTCTAAAAAAATCACACACACACACACACACACACACACACACACACACACAATTTCTAAGCAGAGAAATGAGTGCTGGTGGCCATGAGACACAGAGGCTGGGTAATATTGGAGTAATGTGTGTGGTGTGTGTCTTTTCTGGAATATGGTTGTTAGAGATGATATAGTTCTCCTCATGGTCTTATGCACACTATATGCTGTTTACAACTCTATTATCCCCAGTCAAGCATGCATACATTCCCCTATGTACTTTCTCTTACTATCATTCAAGCTATACCTCAAATAGTTCTTCCTACTCTAGCTCACTCTAATAATTTCAGGATCTGAGTATATGACCATTCCCATTTATGATGATTATCATCATCTCTTCTTAGCATTCACCAAGTACTGTCTCCATAACTAGAACTGGTTTAGACATTTACATGAAATATCTTATTTAACCTCCTATAATCCTATAGATTTAACAGTAATTTTATCTTCATTTTGAAGTGGAAAGCTTAGAGATATTTGATAAGTTGTCTACAATAACATAGCCCCTAAGTGGCAAGGTAGTGATTGGAGCCTAAGTCTCAATGATTCTTGAATCCAGGACAAAATAGTGCTGCCTTTAGTTGCTCTGTTATTATTTCACTTATATCATTTTGTTCTCCCTTCCTCAGGTCACTGTCATTTCCCCAGAGAAATGACTTGGTGAAGTGAGAAGGTTTTGGGTAGGAGTTAGCATGGTGATGATTGTCTGTACTACAGATTACTTCTTTATCTTTTTCTTTCCCCAGGAAGCTGACCTCTGGGGACTGCATCATCTAGTTTCTTGATCTCTCTCTCTCTCTTTTCTGATTATGTTAAGCCAATGGAAGTCAGGAAAGGTGGCATAAGAATGGTGGAGAGAGAAGCCAGCATAGGTCTAGATTGCTTCTGATCTGCTTAAGGGGCATCAGTGGTAATCACAGCATCCTCCGCTACTCAGATTTTGAGCAGGTGTCCTGCCCCTCTGGTTTCAGATACTTAGTGCTTTATAGCTTCCTCTTGTTTTGTTGGCTCTGGGGGCAATAGCACTTCACAGTTCCTAATTTCTGGGAGCCTCATCCTGGTTTGTTCCCTTTTTCTGTCCTCCTATTAATCCATTCTGTACTTGAACCAACCAGGGTTCCTTCTGATTCATGCAGGCACTCTGCCTGATACAGTTTGCATACCTGGTTGTTAAGTCAGCTGTAATTAACAAGCTCAACTTTTCCTTGTAGCTCCAGGTATATAAACCTAATTCTCCAACCAGACCATTACTGCCTGGATTTCCATAGTCATATGAGTCTCGACACTTCTAAACCAGTTAACACAAATTATGGGTTTTACCCTGTATTTCTTATGCTAGTGGCTGAACCACTTCAACTAGAAAACTGAAACTCAGTCTAGACTCTGGCTCCTTCATCTCCCTGAAATCCCTAGCCACTGTTACCAGGTTGCTTATTATCACTCAAATCCACTTCTTCCTCTCTTTTTTCCTGATGCAACTGCTTATGTTTAAACTCTCATTGTCCATCATTTGGACAATTTAATTGCAACATCCTCTTAATTGGTTTCTTCAACTCCAGACTTGTACATCAGCACTGTTGCCAAAGTGAGCTTCCTTTTTCATTTAAAAAGCAAATAGGTGCTTATCTGGGAAATTCAAATAACATATTTTTGATGTTAAAAGTCCTTTCTCTTAATCTCCAAACTACTCCATGGTGGTAACTATTGAGTTTATTTTAAATCTCTGTATGTGTAAATCACCTCCAGTTTAAGCTAGTCTGGATCACAGGCATGTGTGTGCCTGGTGTGTATAGGGATGCCCTGGGACATGCACCTAGGACCTTCCCATCTGGGTCCATTATCTGGCCCCAAGAAGAGTTATCTTTTAAAAAATAAATCTAACATTATTATCTACCCACCTCTTTAAAGCTCTTCTATGCATTTTATCTTTTATTTTATTTTATTTTTTGAGAGGTTTTTGCTATAGGGCACGTGCACTTGCCAGATAGACAGAGAGAGACAGACAGAAAGCGAGAAATCACCCCCCAGGGGGGATGGCCATGCCGCAATCCCTTCCCCTCCATTCTCTGCATGGAATCTTGGGCACGCACGCACATGCTCCCAGTGTGAGTTGAAGCCATCAGGTCCGGGATTCGAACCGCGGTTGACTACATGGGAGTCCAGCGACATAGCCATTACACTAACTACTGGTCCACTGATGTTTTTTTCTAGCAGTTTTTTTTTTTTTAAAGAGGTTTTTGCTATAGGGCACATGTACTCGCCAGAAAGAGAGACAGAAATTGAGAAATCAACCCCCCAGGGGGGATGGCCACACCACAGTCCCTTCTCCATTCTCCTCTTGGGATTTTGGGCACACACATACATACACTCAGCATGAGTTTAAGCCACCAGGTCTAGGACTCGAACTGTGATTCACTACATGGGAGTCCAGTGACATAGCTGTTATGCCAACTGCTGGGCCCTCTTCTAGCAGTTTTGTAGTTTCAGGTTTAAATTTAAGTCTGTAATCCATTTTGAATTATTCTTTGCATATGGTAAGAGATAGAGTCTCATTCTTTTACATGTGGATACCCAGTTTTCCCAACTCCACTTATTGAAGAGATTGTCTTTTCCCTAATAAGTGTTCTTGGTATTTTGTCAAAGATAAATTTGTTAGATATAGATTTATTTTGGGGTTTTCTGTTCTGTTTCATTGGACTATGTGTCTGTTTAGGGTGGTGCCATGCTGTTGTGGTTACTCTAGTTTTATAGTATATTTCATAGTCAGGGAGTGGAATGCCTCCAGGTTTAATCTTTTGCTTGGGATTTCTTTTGCTAGTCCCATTCTTTTCCAGTTCTTAAAAAATTTCAGAACTTTTTTTACTTCTATGAAGAATAGGATTCTAAAATTTGGTATTTGGTAATTTGATATTTTGATAAGGATTGTGTTGAATCTATAGATAGCTTTACATAATAGTGGCATTTTAATAACATTAATTTTTCCCAACTATGCATATAATATGTCTTTTCAATTAATTGTGTCTTCTTCAATTTCTGTTATCAATATCATGTAATTTTCATTGTACAGATCATTCACTTTTTTATTCTTTTGATTCCTATGTGTTTTATTTAAGTATTTATTGTATAGCTATTATAAATGAAATTACTTTCCTGATTTATTTTTCCAATAGTGTACTAATGATGCATAGAAATGCTACTGATTTGGGAGGGCCAGATGATGATGTGGAGGTAAAACAAGAGGCTCTGAGAGGCAATCCTAACTGGGAAGATTTCCAGCTTCCTTGAGTATGTGAAGTACCTGTGTGCCCATGGTCTGGGACTGGATGAAGGCTGAGGATAGAATGTGGTCAAGAGCTGAGGGGAGTATGCTTTCACTCATGCACACTCTCTCATTTATGGAATAATAATAATAAAAAAGCCAGGTTATACATGTAGCACATTGGTTAAGGAAGCCAGATTCCACATGGCAAATCATGGTTATAATTCTAGCCTGATAGCTTGAAAAACATGCATGTTATATATGCATGTGTGCCCATAATTCTAATGGAAAGGAGGAATGGAAAAAATAGGGTTGCAATGTGACCAAGTTTCATTGGGAGGGGGGGTTATTTCTCTCTTTCTAGTGAGTGCATGTACCCTCTAGCAATGAAAAAAAAAAAAAAAGAAATGCTACAAATTTGATTTTGATCAAAGTTGATTTTGAATCCTGCTTCTTTTTAAAAATGTTTTTATTTATTTCTTCAGTGAGCAGAGAGAAATGAGAAACAGACAGCATTCCCAACCAGGTCCTGACTCTGTGAAATACTCCTAGCCTTCATCTAGTCCCAGATTATGGGCATGTGTGTGCCCAGGGTACTCAGAGAGGTCCCTGGGTGCAAACCTGAAATCCTCCCATGTGGGGCAGTCTCACAGAGCATCGTGTTTCACTGCTGTGCCACCATCTGACCAAAAATCCTGCTGCTTATACTGAAAGTGACAAGCTGTCTGGAGGGTCTGCTTAGTAAAATTCTGTAACACTCGTATCTTATTAATTATAGAAATACCTATTGGAGTGGTAAAAAGATGTTTTAAAATACTTTAAACATCTTTATTTTATAAGGAAATATATCTTATTTGGTTATAAGAGTATGAAATATTTAAGAGTGTGAAATAATTTAACATGGACTAGTGGTAGTCCTTATTGATACGTAAAGCTGAATTCTCTAAGTGAAGACTGACCAAGAAATATTTGTAGGAGTCCTCATTCTGAGAATAGCTGAGAAAAGGGACAATCTAAATGTCGCCTCCAAATACTTAAGGTTATTAGAATTTAGTATGTATACAGTCCACTTCCTAGAATGTTTGGTAACAGTAAAACTCCAGAGTTTACTGGGTAAGGCTTTACTTAATGAGAGGCAGTATTTCAATCTTGGGTAAATTCACAATGTGTTTCTCATGTTTTTGGTTGTTCCTCTGTATGGGCAGAGTTGATGAGACCACTGCTTTTGATACGTCCAGTCCTGGTAGGGACAGATACTTTCTCCTGAGCTTGTCTTGGGTATCAAATTGGGAGTGAAAATAACCCTGAAGAATTAGTTAGTGAGCCATGGTGAGAACTCTAATGTATCTGCTCAGACTCTTGCAGAATTATTTCCTTTCTTTCATTTTCCACAGTGATAAGTCTTTATTGTGCTAAAAGATATAGGGGTAACAAAATAATGATATCAAAAGATATTGGCCGTATAACACTTAAATTTTAAGGGTAAATGAAATAGACTTCACAGAGAAAGGTGTAAAAGTCGTCCAGATGGCAGAAACAGCATGAAGAAAGATGGAGCACACAGACTTACTTGGTATATTTATCACTATTACTTGTTAAAGAGCAAGGAAGATAATAGAAACAGAAATGAGGAGACTTAGATGCTTCCTCTCTTATGTTGCTCACTGTAAAACTCATTGTCCAGCCTCAGCATGCAGATGAACTATATGTATAGATAAACCACTTCATAGTTAAGTTTTCTTCCAGCTCACTTCTTGGAACAGCATTACTTGAACTAAGAGCTCTTGTGGATCACTTCAATTGATGGTGACCATGATAATGGTTCATGTATAAGATAATAGTCTGACTAGAGAAAAGAGTAGCCCCTAGTGGTCCTATGTGCAAGTGTCCATTTTCAAAGGAACATATTTAGTGTTTCCTGCTTCGTGGAGTTAGTATCTTTATGATTGGTTGGTTTTATGTCCATGTGTTGTTGCTTCCTGCTGGAGATCATAGGAGCTTCTGTTTATTATGTAGCTCTATGTGTACTATGAAGTTATGAAGGGTAAAGTGAAGAAAAGGAAGTTAGGAAGTCCTAGATTATTTTATGTGGATTTGGCTTTGCTTGCATAAATATTATCAACATAGAACACCTTCAGTCAAAAGATGTCAGGTAATATACAGAATTATTCTCAAATCCCTCTCATGGCCTGTCTGGTTCAAAACTTTTATCAATATTTTGTCTTGGAAATATATCTAGAAGGTATATTTATTATACTTCCACTGGAAAAAAATGTGGGACGATAACCAGCACCATATAATTGCTTATTCATGATCATTACACCTCAATTAGATAAGTTGCGTCAGGCCATGCAACTATTAAATACTTAAGACAGTGGGCTACGTATGGGTAACACATTTATGAGAGACAGTGAGACTCTAGTTCTCTCTGATGCTGCTATAGTGATCATGAAGGGCTCATAATTTAACTAGTAAAGCTACAGAGTGCTGAAGCCTACTTCTGCCTCAGTCCTTGAATGACTGTATAGAGTAGAGCCCCTTGATGGTCTTGTTGGATACATGATGTGAGCAAGAAATAAATGTGTTGTATTAAGTCATGAAGATTTAGGAGTTATATAGTTATCACAGCCTGGACTATCCTGACTAATACACATAGATAAGAAAATCAATACTGCAAATGATTCCTAAAGATCAAAGCACTTGAAAAGCCCAGGATTCAGGCTAAAAGTAATTTAGAATGAGCAAGGGGTATATAGTAGTTTATGTAAAACATTATGAAAGGATGGGATGGTTAAAGGAGATAAATTGCATCATGCCTGTAGTCTTCAAGTATTTGAGAAATTGTCATAGAGGAGTCAACTTGTCCTGGGTGGCTCTGGATAGCAGAAACAAGAAATATGGGGAACTAGTAAAAGCATATATACTTTATTTAACAAAATATTTGATCATTTTATCTACTGTGCATTAGTGGATAAATAGTGAGTTTTCAATAACTGAAATGGTCATCTCGAGGCCAGATGCTCAAGAATCAGGAAGTGCTATGACAAAATCCTTTTCTACATAAAATTTTGGTCTGTAAAATATTTATAGTGTTAAGATTCTATCACTTTTTATATTAATAATTATAATATCAGTATATGTGTTTTGAGCTAGGATATGTTTAATTATTTATTCAGAGGGGAACATGTATTATAACAACTTATTGACAATTACACGTGATGAAGTTCTCTTTGTGTGATGAAGTTTAACACTGCCTGCTGCCATAAAACCAAATTTTATCAATGATGGTTTGATTGTAATAAATTAGATAGGATCAAGAAACTAATCCGGAGCAGTGGTTCCCAAGTTTAATTGAATGACAGTGCTGGCTAGTGCATAAATGTTGCCTGAGGATTTAAGAACAGTGATTGATAGGCCTCATTCCTTGAAAGTTTACTTAATACATTGAATGTGTTGTCTGGTACTAAGTGTTTAAATAAGTTCCCCAGAGGACCAGCAGTTAGTGTAATGGCTATGTCGCTGGACTCCCATGTAGTCGACCGCGGTTTGAGTCCTGGACCTGGTGGCTTAAACTCACGTCAGGCGTGTGTGTGTGTGTGTGCGTGCCCAAGATCCCGAGAGGAGAATATGGAGGAGAAGGGATTGCGGCGTGGCCATCCCCTCTGAAGGTGTGTGTGTGGGGGTGATTTATCGTTTTCTATCTCTCTGTCTCTCTCTGTCCTTCTGGCAAGTGCACGCGCCCAATAAGAAAAAAATCTCTCCCCCCCCAAAAAAAGTACCCAAGTTTATTCTTTGTAAGAAGTCTGGTTTGGGACTAGTGCTCTGTAGATCTAGTCTGATTCTATAAGTATTTAATTCTTTAAGCTCTATGGGCTTCATTTTATAAAAAAGTTCCTTCTCATTTCCCCAAATATTTGGTCACTAGGGTTATAAGAGATAATGGAAAAAGTAAACACAGTGGCTGCAGAATTTGGGTTGAGACAAGATAACAAAGGATGAGAGAGAGCCTGGTTGGCCACCAGATTTTCTCACCCTGTCATCATCTCCGCAGCATGCTAGGACAGGCAAAGGATCACCTTGGTTAATAACCACAGGAATATTAAAGGTCATATAATCTAGCATCTTTTTCTAGTAAAAAATATTTAAGAATTCGACTCAGAGTGACGACAGTAAGGCAAATGAGTCAGCCTGGTGCTTTCAAGACATCATCAGAGGATTCCTCAACTGTCTCTTAATCTTGTGGCTCCGATAGTATCTGGCTGTGATCAAGTTCAGAGCTGCCCAAAAAAACGGGAGAATGAACTTCTGAAGAAAAGCCTGGCAAGTTCCCTTTCAGGGATGATAATAATCAGACCCCCAGGGTCGTGCCAGAGAGCTCTTAGTAGAGTGAATACTGGCTGTTAATCAGGTCCTCTCCTCAGGCTCCTTTCCACATATCCTGCCCTCTCTGAAAACCTCAGCTGGGTTGGCTGTGCACACTAAGTCTCTCCATGACAGCATCTTATCCCTGGATGGTAATTATTTTTTAACGGGTTGAAATAACTACATGATCATTTGTGTCTGGGGATAAGTGTCCTGGCCTATTTTCAGTACATTTCTTTCTTTTTCCTATAATTGTCACACTGTAACGAGGCTTTAAACACTCCATTTCTTGACCTCAGTCTCAAAGACCTGAGTGTTTAGTGCCTGAGAAGACAATGTAAACCTCCAAAGAATGAAAGGTAAAATTCTGATGACCATTCCCTACCCCCATTTATTTTGTTTCTAAGATCTAACATTGGTCTTACATTTTTCTTCAGCTAAGACTCTGTTGAATTCTTGTAGCCTGTAGCCAATTCAAAAGTTTTTGTTTACTGGTCCTTTTGGGAAAGTGAATCAAAGTCTTTGGGTAAATAGGATCACTTCAGCAACCTAGGAACCTTGTTTATAGTTTGAAAATAAACCAACTACAGAAACACTTACTTGTTCATACCTAGAAGCCAAAATTACTGTGCTCTTTCTTCCTATTTTTCTCTTCTACATTTTTCATCTTTGTGTACTTTTGGTGCTTAGTGCACATCTTTCTACAGAGAAGGGACTTAGACGACAGTTTCTTAGCATAGAATGGATGAATAGATTGATGAACAAACAAGCTGCCTAGAACAGTATCAAGAGCCAGAGCAGAATTTAAAGAAGTAGCTTCGTGGCATGAATATATATGCTCCAGGCAACACAGATGGTGTGACCCTGTTTGCCCAGATTATCACTGGTTAAAGGTTTGGCATATTCACTGATGGCTCCTCCATTAACTCAAACACACTGGGTAGTAAATATATGGTTACCCTATTTATATGCAGTCTTTTCAGATCCTTTACTAAGAAATATTTGCTCTTGTATTTAATTAAGATGATCTTAGCTAGTTGTCTTTTTCATTTTGCAAATTTTAAATGGCCAATGGGAGGTAAAGAGGCATACCTTATCTGTCAAAAAGCCTCTTGAAGGCATCACTATTTTATAGTATAAGTGAAATTTGCTCTGTAAGGCAGCAAATTGAGAGATGCAATAAAACAATTTCAATCAAAATTATTGCAATTAAAAAATATTAGTATTTCAGTTTTCTGGAAACACTTATTCATTTTCACATATCTTCAGATAAATAAAGTATTATAGTATGTAACACTTATTCCCATCTACTGTACACAGCATAAGTTGAGGGTAGGATACATAAAAAATAAAGTTCAAATTCAAAAGTTAAAATTTGTGAAGATTATAACATATAGTAAAGCCTTGATTAATCACATTTCAGATTTATAATGAAAACCATAATTATTTTGCTTTTATCCTTTCAAAGGAAGGAGACATGGCACATAAAAATACATTGATGTCATAAATTTAGTTTTAAAAAGAAGAAAAATAGGAACACAATAATTTCTCTTGATTTTTTTTCTTTGAGCTTGTGCACTCAGGCTTAATCTGTATAGTTTTCTAAGCCTTCTCTTTCTCCTGTGTGGATGAAGAGGTTTGACATTCTAATGAATCATCATAGGTCTTAGGGGCCTATGGCTTCCCAGGCTGCCAAGAAAGGATTCAGTTCTGTTCAGGAGACTGTCCGTTCAGGTAGAAGAGTGGACGTAGTCCTTGCATGAAAGAGTATCAAATGTCAAGCACTGAACTGGCTAACTGATTTGGACAGAAATTCAGTTTAACAGAAATTCTGCTTCCTAAAACCAACACTGGTCTGTGTTTTTCTAAGAAGAAAACTTCTCCTAAAATTTTTTGAAATTGTTTTATTAAAGCTAACACTGATTTTCTTGAAATAAAAGAAAAATTCATAAAACAAACAACAAAAAAACCATACCTAGTTAATGACCACAGTCAGCTATATAGCCTCAGCTAGGTGCTACTTTATAGTATGTTCATTCTACTCACTGAGTTTTATGCCTAAAGTCAGACTTGTGTTCATAGATATGTTTACATCAGCAGCACTTACTATTGAAAATATTTAGTTTAATTAAAATCTTTCTTGAATCAATAAAATATGAAGGAAAAAAAAGCATGGTTAGCATAATGGCTATGTCGCTGGACTCCCACGTAGTCAACTGCGGTTCGAGTCCCGGACCCGGTGGCTTAAACTCATACTGGGCGCGTGTGCGTGTGTGCCCAAGATCCCGAGAGGAGAATGGAGAAGAAGGGATTGTGGTGTGGCCATCCCCCCCTGGGGGGTGATTTCCTGCTTTCTGTCTCTCTGTCTCTCTCTGTCTGGCGAGGGCACACGTCCTATAGCAAAAAAAAAACCTCTCAAAAAAAAAAAAAAAAGCATGGAAAGCAACTGTAGATACCAAAGTCAGTGTGGGAGGAGGGTGGGAAAGGCAGAGGGTGAGAGGAATAGAAAGAAGCAAAATATATCAGATACAAGAAATGGGAAATTATTTGTTGATGATAACATGTATGGTAAAATCTTTGAGTCAATATACAGTATATTCTGCATGGGAAAATTCATTTTGTTTGCTGCAATTATATACAGTAAATGAATGTAAAGTAAATAAGTTTAAAATAGAAAAAAAGGATTTTGGCCAGTGTGATTTACTATCATTATAAATACAGAATGTGTAGGTAGTAAGCAGTTGTATAGCTGGCAGAGCCCATATTAATCACCTGGAAATGATTTGGTAAAGTAAATAAGTTTAAAATAGAAAAAAAGGATTTTGGCCAGTGTGATTTACTATCATTATAAATACATGTAGGTAGTAAGCAGTTGTGTAGCTGGCAGAGCCCATATTAATCACGTGGTAATGATTTGAATGGAGGGAAAACAGCAGACTTCGTTGGGAAATGTATCTTCACCTTTGTAAGTGTAGAAAATTCATAATTTGACCCTTTTTCTCTTTACTAAGAGAAACAAACCCAAGGGTTGACTTACCTAGTCTGATCTCTGTGCACCGTGTAAGACGTCCATGTTCCTCAGAATATGTCTCTACCACCTTTCAGCTCTTTTGTATTTTATACTTCTTTCAAGGTCAAATTCAAGTTCTGTGATCCCCCACCTTTAGCCTGTACACAAAGCAGTATTGTCATTGCCTTTATTATCTTTTATTTACAATAAGAGCAGTGACTGTGGCTTTTCTTTTCCATGACAGCTATACAAATGGAACAGAGCCTTTCTCTCTCTAGAATAGTTTAAATGGGCCCCTACCCAGAGGCAGCCACCAACGCTAAACACTTCTCCCGGCATCTTCTGGCCTAATAAGCCCTCAATTATTGTTTGTCATTATTAAATGTCAACAATAGGATGACTCCCCTCTGGGAACTCAATAAAAATGGCAGGAAATATAAGATTAGAATTGAAGAAGCACACAAAACAGCTTTTATTTATTGGCAGTGGGGGAGAAAGCTACTAAGTATCATCTCAGTGTTCCTCTTTATCATCTGTTGTCAACTTCTCCTTTTTCCTCCTTGAAGGCAGCAGTTCTATTTTACACAATGCAACACATTAAAGCAACAAGTTTTATTTCAATAATGATATTAATAATGGAGTTTGAAAACAATTATTTACCAATCATTTGAAAGATAATTTAGACAGCAAGTAATTTCCTGCTCATACTCTACCATAATGGCTTTTCCTGATTTTGTTCTAGAGATTGCGAATCTAGCCTTCTGGCAGTTTATCTGCGGAAGTCAAGAAAACTTTTATTTATTGAACTCTTCCTATCTGCCAGGTCCAGAGGAAAGGTTTACATATCTTATATGCTATGGTTTGAGTGTGTCCCCTCTAAAATTCAGCTGTTGCCAAATGTAGAGCAGGGTGTGGCCCTTGAAAGGTGATTAAACTATGAGGCCTCTTCCCTCCTAAATGGGACTAGGTGCCCTTAGACAGAAGAGAAAGACAGGAGGTTGTTTTCTTTTTGCCCTTTTGCTTCCTTCTATATGATGTCACAGTGTTCCTCTTCTCTGGAGGATACAGTGTTCAAGGTATGTCTTGGAAGCAGACCTGTTCCTCACCAGAAACCAGACTTGCTGACATCTTGACCATGAACTACTCAGGTTTCAGAACTATGAGAATTAACTTTCTGTTTCTTATAAACACTCAATTTGAGGGCCAGCAGATAGCACAAAGGTTAAGGTGGCTGGATCCCACATGGCTGAATAAGTGGTTTTAGTCCCAGCCCCAGCACTTGAAAAACGTGGCAGGCTCATGTGAGTATATGCCCCAAATCCCAAGAGAGAATGGTGGAGAAGGAATTGTAGTGTGACCATCTCCCTTGGGGGGTGACTTCTCACTTTCTCCCTTGCTGCCTTTCTCTAGTGAACACCTGTGCTCCATAACATACTAAATAATCAGCAACCCCCCAGAAAACAGTCTCAGCTGTACTATTATAACTGTGTACTGTTACAACAGCTGAAGATGAACTAAGTTACTTTGTTGTCATGATAACCTGGGGAAATAGGTATTGCTGACCGCATTTCTAGATAAGAGAACAGAACAATAGGAGGCAAACTTGTCAGTGGTCACACCAGCCTAAGCAATGGAGCTAAAATTCAAGTCTAGGGCAACTATGCCAAAAGCTCCTGCTAAATACACACAGTGGGATGTGGTATTGGAGTAGAGGAATGAGGCCAAATGGCCTTTGCACTGTTTTGAAATTACTCACTGTGCTGTTAGAAAATTCAGAGGCCTAGAAGTTTTAATCTGGGTGGAGAAATAATACTGGTTATTTGACTCCTCAACTTGTTTGTCTCTTAGGAAATGAGGATTTGAAGAGAAAATTGATGCTATTTCAGGATTCCAGAGACCTCAAGATCTCTGGTTCTTCCATGGTTTTCTCGAACATTTGCTTTTTTCACCTGAGAAATGGGGACACCAGCATGTGTCTTTCCCCGTTCAATGAGATTTGTTACTCTTATTATCTGTGATTGACATACTCGATTCTCATTAAGGAATTTATTATCAATAATTTAGTATAGCTCACCAAGTTATGTTTGTATTTTTAAAGAAGTAATTTGGCTATTTAATGCCTTTTATTGAAAAAATAAAGAGATTCTCTAAACATTGAATAAATTAACATTGTTCACTGCTTATAATATGTTTTCATATATCTTATTTCAGATGCAAAGCTATGGCTATAGGCTTTATAGCCTAAAGTATTTACTGTCTGACTGTTTACAGGAAAGCTTGCTGTCCCCAGTTATTATTAACTAATTTAAACACAAGAATAAAAATCAGGATTTAATCTCAGATTTGGTCATTCTAAAGCTGTTATTCATTTTGCTAAACCACACTACAATTTCCTGCAGTACTTACAAGGGGGTGCCACACAGAGACTAAGAACAAAACAGTAACAATAAGAGGAAAATTGTTAGAGGTGCCATTTGGGGTCAGAGTATTTCAAGGATAAATCCAGTAGTATTTTACCATACAACCCTCATGTATTTGTGGGACTTCAAAAAGTTTTTTTTTTTTTTTTTTGAGAGGTTTTTGCCATAGGGCACATGCGCTCACCAGAAAGACAGAGAGACAGAAAGCGAGAAATCACCCCCCAGGGGGGATGGCCATGCCACAATCCCTTCTCCATTCTCCTCTCGAGATCTTGGGCACACACGCACATGTGCCCGGTGTGAGTCTAAGCTGCCAGGTCCGAGACTTGAACCGCGGTAGGCTACATGGGAGTCCAGCGACATAGCCATTATGCTAACTGCTGGTCCCTGGGACTTCAAAAATTTGTGGAAAAAATGGAAGCAAAGTATGAGATTATTTTGGTGCATTTTAAAAAAAATCCATGCATAGTTTTTTTTTTTGATAATATTTTCCATGAAGTTATGAAGACTCCCCTCCCTTGAATATAGTAGACCACTATTCTCTGATTCTTGAACCATGACAGATATTGCTGACTTTTAAGCACTACTTTTGCTGAGTAAGGATGTAGTCACATACTTCTTCTGAACACAGTCTTCCAGTAATAACATATGAAACATTATTACCCTTTTTAACAAGCATGAGTAGGGGAGACATTTGAATGTCTAGGTCAAATAGAATAGTTTGAGGTAGAAATATAAGAAAAAAGAGAGAACATGAATTTTAATTTTATTAACAAAATGTTTATAAAGAGGTATCCATTCAAGAGATTCTCATGCTAGCCCATAGCTTAATAGTTAAGGGAGCTGGATTCCACATGGCCAGCTGTGGTTCAAATAGGGCCCTGGTGCCAATGCTCGTGCCCCAAATTCTGACAAGATGGAGGAATGAAGGGAAAGGGATGGCACTATGACTATGTCCCATAGGGAGTATGGAGGGTTCTTTCTCTCTATGTTTCTGTCTCTGGTGCATGCAGGGGCACTCTGGTAATTTAAAGAGAAAAGCAGAGTTTTCATTGTCCAGCACATCAGAAGCATGGAGATATAGGAAAGTAGAAAACAGGCTACTATAATGTTTGAGATCATGTACTAAGGAATCAAAATATCTGAGTCCAAATTCCAGCTCTAGTACTTGCTGCATATGACCCTGGACAAATTATACTTCTGTTTCTCAGGTTCCTTATATAATAAAATAGGAAAAGAAGGGAATTTATTTTATGAGGTTACTATGAAAGTTAGCTAAGTTAATTTACATAGAGCATGTAGAACCACGACTGACATAGGCAAGTGCTAATATAAATATTACATTACTATGGTGGCCTTAATGGTGCTTACCATCTAGTTGCCCTCTTGAGACAAACATACAGAGAAACTGAGAAAAAAATAGAAGGTACAAGCTTTTCTCGTGGTCTTTATTTTTCTGTGTTGTGTGACTCTCAGCACTGTTTCTTCTACTTCTGAAAGTCAAAGATAATAAAAACATTCTGAGTCACCGTTTTCTGCATTTATGCTAGATACTGTTCCATCCCAATGAATTTTATCTTGTCATCTCATGGATTTTTTGCAATGACCCCCAAGACAATGCAGTCTCATGGGAAATCTTGCTGACCCACCGTTTGTCTTTTTTTTTTTTTCTTTTTCTAGCCACATACACATTCCTGTGGCAATTTGGAAAATAAATTTTGCCACCCTAGTACTTTTCAATAATGTTGTAAAGTCTCGTTATGCCATAAAGCATCTGCAGTACTTTTAAATATTCAAAATAATTCATCTCAAATTATGTGAACAGTTTGTATTATACTCAGCTATAATACTCCAGGGATATCTGGGTACTAATGAGCTAAGGTACCTTTTCAGCAATCATTAGAGAAAAGAGAAAACAACATTATTTATTTTTTTGAGAGGTTTTTGCTATAGGGTATGTGTACTCTCCAAAAAGAGAGGGACAGAGAGAGAGAAAACGAGAAATCACCCCCCAGAGGGGATGGCCATACCGCAATCCTTTCTCCTCCATTCTCCTCTGGGAATCTTGGGTGCGTACACCCACGCGCCTGGTATGAGTTTAAGCTATCGGGTTTATGACTTGAACCACTGTCAACTACATGGGAGTCTAGCGACATAGCCATTATGTCAACCACTGGTTCGGAAAAGAGAAAACTTCTATGATATATGACTTTAAAGATTCTTTACATATGCCCTTATGAACTGTCGTCACATACTAAATTTTTAGGGATGGTGTTGTCTAAAGTAAGTTCACAGGAAAAAAATAAAATTTTTGTGCTGCCCCTCACTGAGCAAAGAATCAATGATAAAAGACCTACATGAAAAGGTATAATTTTTCCTTTTTTTTTCAACCTTTCCCACCTTCTATCTCTATTTTTAAGTTACTTTAAGTTGGTAGATGGTGAGTTGGTCTAGGGGTCACTAGATTCTTGTTTCTGTGTGAAGAGACAAATGTTCTGTGTGGTCACTAAATATACCCTTCTCATTTTTAGTCCTGGAAAAGGTCTAAATTTCATTTCTAATTTCCTGAAGATTTTGGTTGGAGAATATGGGATCTAGCAGTTTACTTTTTGTGAGTCTCTAAGTCAGGACCCTTGTACTTCTCCTTTTGCAAGCCTTGGTCTCTGACTCAGAAGGTTTCAACTGATATGGAATGCATACCCCAGACATCATATCATGAGGCTACACAGCTGGATAACATTACTCAAATACCTACTAACAAAAATTCTGCAGCATTGAAAAATCAATTGTTGGAAACATCAAAAGAAGAACTAAATGGTTATGATTGTTAAGAGTTTTTTTTTTTTTTTTTTCCCCCTGTTCTGGGTTATGATCTCAAGTGAGCAACTTTTCATGTTAGCCTCTTTTCTTCAATTATTGGCAGATATGGGGCATTTTAGGATTTTGGTGTTGAAACATAACTAAGTGCAATACTAGTCTTTGAGTGCAGCCAATTAAATTATTACCGGCAAGTGTTGACTCCTTTCACCCAATCTCTGTGGGGGGTACATACTCACCCAGTTAGTGTTGGGTTTGATCATGTGATTTGCTTTCGAAAATGGAATATAATCAATTGTGATAATTTTGAGCCAAAGTGATATCATTTTTAAAATTTGCTATAGAGTTTATACACTTGTAAGAGGGACAGAGAAACAGAGAGTGAAAGTGAGAAATAACTCCACTGGGTGGGGGAATGACTATACCACAATCTCTTCTCCATTTTCTTCTCAGGATTTTGGGTGCATATACACATGCATCCAGCAGCTGGGCCTGGAACTGAAACTGCACAGTTAGCCATGTGGGATCCAGCTGCCTTAACCATCACATCACCTAGCTGACCCTCTTGAGCCAAAGTTTTAGGGACTTTACATGATTTTATTCAACTCTCTGAACACTTCTGACTTTAACCATGAGAAAAGCATTCCTTAGATAGCTATTGCTGTTCCTCCAGTTTAGCTGGAAGAATGAAACACATGGACCAAACCTAAATTGAAACAGAGCTACCACTGCCACTCTGCAGAGTACCGCATTTGAAAACTGAATGCTTGTTGTTTTAAGACATTGAGTTTTGGGGCTGTTTTTTTAGACATATTTTTGTGACAATAACTGACTGATAAAATCCTGGACTCAACCACTTATAGGAGATTTCCTTAAAAGAATTAGTTGTATGGTTTCATATTTTTCTATGATTTTGAGCCTTATAAGTCCTGGGAAGAGATTGGGTAGAATGCATGTTACCCGTGATCCTACTACATTAGATCAGATCTCCCAGTGTCTAATTCCTTCTCAAATAGAGCTATGATTTAGTTTTGACTGAGTGCAACTTTCAGAGTATAATTTTGTTGTTTTTGCCAGAGGGCATGTGTGCTTGCCAGAGACAGATAAAAAGAGGAAGAAAGCATCTCCCAATGGGACATGGTCATGCTGCAGTCTCTTATAGAATAAGAGAAAATGATACTTCAAAATGATGATTTTAAAAAATTTTGGTTCAACTCATGAGGCACCCAAATATCCAGCTTTTTCACCTTTTCAATTTGCTTCAAATGCTGAAATGATCATAGAATGGTCAACACTGAGTTCTTTGGCAACTTCATGGGTAGTTGTAAGAGAGTGAACATTGATAATTGCTTTCAATTGGTCATTGTCAACTTTCAATGGGCAGCCACTATGCACCTCATTTTTAAGGCTTTTACTTCCTTTGGAAAACTTGAACCACCACTGCACTGTATATTTGTTAGCAGTTCCTGGGCTAATGTTGATGTTGCAAGTTTTCTCTGCTGCTTTATGAATCATCTTGAACTCAAGAAAATCGCTCTAATTTGCTTTTTGTCTACTATGATTCCGTAGTCTGAAATACATATAAATAGCAAGTAATAAGTCATTAGCAAAATAAAGTAAGAAATGTATATTGAAATGATATAAAACATAACCACATTTATTTAAGAATGTATCCCATATTGGGACCAGCAGGTGGCATATTCATTACATTGCTGAATTCCCACATAGTCAACTGTGGTTCGTGTCCCAGATCTGGTGGCTTAAAATTCAGGCTGAGTGCATGTGCATGTGTGCCTAAAATCTCAAGAGGAAGATGGAGGAGAAGGGACTATGATGTGCCAATTCCCTCTGGGGAATGATTTCTTGCTTTCTGTCTCTCTGGTAAGCACACATGCACTATAACAAAAATCTCTTAAAAAATATATCCAATATCAATGGCAAAATTCAACAATGCAAAATGCAATTACTTTTGCACCAACCTAATACAATGCTATGAGTTATGGTGTTGTCCTTAGAAAGATAAGACAACATAGAGGTTACTTTTATTTCTAATGCAAAGATAAGTAGTCTAGACTAATTTTAATTACTTATAAATCACTTTAAATTTGTGAGAGTTATATAGAAATGGAATTGGCTGCTTCTATTCAGTTGAGAAATTTCAACTAAAAGGTTGGTAGATGTTCACAAGCCTTTGTATATAGTTGGACTACACAGTGCTTAAGGTTCTTTCCAACCTTTGGGTCATAGTTGGACAGTATCAAGATAGCTTTTGGAGCTATCAAGTACTAGATAGCTTTTGGAGCTATCTAGTAAACTCTATGTGTTGTATACTCTTCAAGAGAAGAGACAGGAAACATGTTTTGTGGTAATTCTGCAGACATATTATTTATGAAAGAAACAAAACTAACAATGGAGGGCATGTCTGCAAAATTGACTAGGAATTGTCAGACATGTTCATTGTCTCATATTTTAATAATTACAGAAGTCTGGCTTAAAGAAAAAGTCTCCTGCCAGTGTTGTATCAGTAACAATGACTGAACTACAAAGAGATGAATAAAGTGAAATACTCTTAATGGAATATTTGAGGGCTATTTGGTAGACCTACCTGGAGAAGGAAAATATATTCTGACAAAAGAGAGGTTGTGCTTGCCATAGACCTGCCACGAGATTCTTTTTTTCTCAGTTCATATTTTTCTTTTACCTGAAAGGTCCTGATTACATGTTGATTAAATTAGAGTATAAAAGGGGTTTGTTGTCACAATTTATTTTTATTTGTTCTGCTTTATTCATCTTTCTTTAGTTATTTACAGTTGCATATATGCAATGAAAAAAATCCTAAAATTTTGAGAATGAGTCTCACTCCTAGAGTTAAGGATACATTTGAAGCCCTGAAAATTGGCAAAATAATTAAATTACATACATAAAGCTTTATTTTTAAATATATTTATTTATTTATGAGAGAGATAGCACCCCCAACAGAGTCCCAACATTGTGATCCAACCTGAGCTTCTACCAGCCCCAGATAATAGATATGTGTATATGTAGTCCACTCAGGGAGGTCTCTAGACACAAACCTGAAACCTTCCATGTGGGTCAGTCTTACAGAGCATCATGTTTTAGCATTATTCCACCATCTGGCACTCTATACATGAGGTGTTCTGATTGATTTTACTACTCTTTCTCTATTACTTTCTCTATTTCTTGAAGTACTTTTTTTACCCCGATTTCAATCATTACATTTTAAAGTTGTTTTTAATAGTTTTGAGATGTAATTGACAAGCCATATGATTCATCCATTTAAAGTTAAAGTGTGTGACTCTGTATCTTTCAGTATATTCCTGGAATTGTACATCTTTCACAACAGTTAATTTTAGAACACTTTATTTTTCTCAAAAAGATGCCTGTAACCTTTATCCTTCATCCTCCAAGCCACCAGCTTCCCGGCTCTAGGAAGCCACTAAGCCACTATACTTCTCCCGATTCTGAACAGTTCAAATAAATGGAGTCATAATAAATAGTCCTTTGTGGATGGCCTCTTTTACTTAGAATAGCATTTTATTTATTTATTTATTTAGGAGAGGTTTTTGTTATAAGCACGTACACTCACCAGAAAGACAGACAGAGAGAGAGAGATAGAGAGAGAAGAGAGAGAGAGAAAGCAAGAAATCACCCCTTGGGGTGGGATGGACACGTTGTAATCCCTTATCCTCCATTCTGCCCTCAAGATCTTAGGCATGCATGCACATGTACCCGGCATGAGTTTAAGCCACCAGGTCTGGGACTCGAACCATGGTAGACTACATGGGAGTACAACGACATAGCCATTACATCAATTGCTAGTCCCTAGACTAGCATTTTAAAGGTTCATCTATGTTATAGCAAGTATCACTAGTTCATTTTTTCAAATTGCCAAATAATATTCCATTACGTGGTCATACCATATTTTATGCACATTCATCAGTAGTTAGACAATTGGGTATTTTTCATTTTTTGGCTATTATGAATAGTGTTCCTATAAACATTTATGAGAAAATATGATTTTATTTCTTTTGGATGTATACGTTGGAGGGAATTACCACTTTATACAGTAAATTTCAGTAAGTTTCTTTAACTTTTTGATAATCTACACTTTTCCAAAGTGCCTACTCCATTTAGATTCTCTGAGAAACGTCTGAGAACATCAGATTCACTGCATCTTGCTAATTCTTGTTATTGTCTGTTTCTTGGCTTATAGCCTTTTCAGTGGGTGTGAAGTGGTATCTTATTGTGGTTTTGACTTTCATTTCTCTCATGCTTAATGATGTTGAACAATTTATTTAAATATATGTTATTTGTCTTTTTATTATTGAAATGTAATTATTCTTTATATTTTGTATTTACAAGTCCTTATCAGATACATGAGTTGAGTTACAAAATTTTCTCCCATTCTGTGAATTGTCTGAAACAATGATACTTTATCTCTATTTACTAATATTTGCCCACAGAAATGTCTTAGTAAGTTGTTGTTAAGGCATCTTGCACCATATAAAGTTACCAACTTGATTATTTACTTCTGCACTCTATTAGTTTGTTTTCTAGTGCAGAGTAAGTACTTGTTTCTGTTTATGGCTTTAATATAACACGTTCTATTTTACTTTAAAGGGCTTGGGTTTCTGTCTGCAGAATAAAACAATTTTAAAACATTTGCAAAGATTAGAGAACATTTGAAATAAGTATATGGGTAAACTCTGCACAAGGAATAAGAAGCTTTGCCAAGATGCATGAAAACTAGAAGCTATGCAAGTAACTTTTATATGGTACACCAAAGAGGAAGAAAGATTACAGAGAACATGGAAAAAAAAAAAAAAAAAACTCTTACAAAACTGACATACAAGTGACAATGATAATGAGCCACATGTGCTGGACTCACCTGCAAAGTAGTGAGGACTATATTTCTTTTTTTGAATTAAAAAAAAAATGTTTTAAGAGAGATTTTTGCTATAGGACACGTGCGCTTGCTGGAGAGACAGAGATGGGCAGAAAGATAGACAGAAAGACAGAAAGCTAGAAATCACACCTCTGGAGGGGGGATGACCATGTCACAAACTTTTCTCCTCCATTCTCCTTTCAGGATTTTGGGCCCACAGGCACATGTGCCTAGCGTTTTTAAGCCACTGGTTCTAGGACTAGAACTGTGGTCTACTACATGGGAGTCCAGCAATGTAACCAATGCTGGTCCCTATATTTCTTATCTAATGAGATCTTGTCTAGCGAGGAAACCTATGTTTGACTATTCTGGTAGTCGTTTTTTCCATTGGATTTAGGTTATTCTCTGGGTCCATAAAACGTTGCAGTAAAAAAAGAGAAAATCCAGAATTCTTAGTATTAAGAGTCTTCATATATTTAAAATATTTTTAAACAAGCTGGAATCTTTCCTGATTTGGAAAGATGGCATCTGGGGTGGGGTGGGGTAATATAAACAGTCTGTTAAGTATATGGCAATTATGTTAATAGTGATGATTGTCATCGTGATGCTATTAATAACGACTCATTGCATCACTATAGTGTTAGAATTTTTAGAAGGATTTCACCTGTGTTGCCACCAGAACCTAGTAAGAATCAAACAAGATCACTAAAGAAAGCTTTATTATCCATGTTGCATTAAACTTTTTAGTGAAGTATGGTATACATACAAAAAGTTCACATCAAGCAACTTGGGATATTGGGGGTGGGAGGGTTATAGGAAAAACTTTAATGGACCCAAGAATGTAGATAAATAAGGAGAAGAGGCTGTATGACAGTGTACCACAGTAGAAGAATAAATACGGACAATTAATGACCTGTTTCAAAAAAAAAAACTAGAACTGTTATCAAACGTTTACATTTATGTAATGTTCAATGCTGATTAAGATGAATTAGTGTGCATCCTTGATTTGATTATTATACACTGTATACATGTCTTAAAAAACCATAGTATATCCCACAAAAATACACATCAAATATACATGTAAACCAGAAATCATAATTTAAAAAGAATTTTACGTAAGTGTACAGTTTTATAAATTTTCATATATTGAACATTCCGTATAAACAGGTTAAAAAATGATCATTATTAACACCCAATGAGTCCTCCTTATGACCATTTACTAATAACTTCAACATAACTTAACAGGTAGCCACATTCCTGACTTCTTTTTTATTTGGAGAGGTTTTTGCTATAGCGCACGTGTGCTCACCAGAAAGACAGAGAGAGACAGAGAGAAAAGAAAGTGAGAAATCACCCCCCAGGGAGATGGCCATGCTGCAATCCCTTCTCCTCCATTCTCCTCTCGGGATCTTGGTCACGCACGCACATGCGCCTGGCGTGAGATTAAGCTGCCAGATCCGGGACTCAAACCATGGTCGACTACATGGGAGTCCAGTGACATAGCCATTACCCTAACTGCTGGTCCCTACATTCCTGTCTTCTAATAACATAGCTTAGTTTTGCCTTTTCATAAACTACAAATAAATGAAATCATAAAGCATTTCATTTTTTAGGTTTGACTTGTTTCACTCAATGTTTGTGAGTTTTAGTCTTAATTTGCATTGGTGCATAATATTTCACTGTGTGAATGTACTGCAGTTTATTTATCCTTTCTAGTGACATTTGAGCTTATCCCAGTTATTGATTCTAAACAGTGTTGCTAAGAATATTTCTTCATTTTTTTGTGGGGTTGGTGTACATTTAGAAATAAAACCTGTATTTCATGTTAGGGTATGTGCATGTATTTCATTTAGAATAAGCTGCTCCAGACATTTATCATAAGAGGGTGATCTAACTTCCGTTAGCAATGTATACTACTTTTGACTACCCCACATCCTCCTCAGATACTTGGTATTGTCTATGTTAATGTATTTTGGTGAGTGACATTTCACATTTTGAAAAAGGAGACTAAGAAGTGCAATTGTGGGAAAAACCTAGGGCCCTAGGGCCCAAGTCTACTAGCATAGTGCTAACACAGCATTCTTTACACTAAGCCAAATACGACATTGTTTCACTTGGCAAAGAAGGGTAAAGTATTATTAGGATAGACATGACCAAAAAAGTACCAATATGTATATTAAAATTTTTGACTTCATGGCTGGATCCTAGTGATTAATGGGGCCAGATACCACATGGCTGACTACCTTCCAAATACCAGCCTTGGCAGCTTGAAAATCCTGACAGGGTGGAGAAGTGAAGGACAAAGGACTGTGGTGTGATCATGCCCCATTGAGGGGTGCATTTTCTGTTTGTCTGTCTCAGTCTCTTTCTGTTGAGTACATGTACCCTCTTGGAATTAATAAGAAAGAAAAAAATTGATAAGAAAGTAGATCTTAAATGTTCTCACTAGAGACACATAAATGTAACTGAAGTGATGTGTTAACTACCTTTTGTGGTACTTGTTTCACAGTATACAGATATAATCAAATAACCTTAAATTTACACTAATTAGTTGTCAGTCATACCTCAGTAAAGCTGAAGGAAAACACCTTATGAGACATGTACAAAAGTGGGCTTGGAGCAACATATCAGGGAGGTAGATAGTAAGTGTTTAAAAAACTAAAGGAAACAACATTAATTTAAAAACAGTTATCAAGAAATTCTAAAGAAATAAGGGACATAGGAGCCAAATGCAAGAGTTCCTAATGGCCAATGCCAGAAAATTTTAAGTAACAAAAGAAATACAATAGCAGTGAATCATAACCTGTAGTACAAAAATAAGTATCTATGAGTCCATATTGATAGGAATACATGATTGAAGGAGTAAGTGTGGAAAAGGTGGCAAACACACCATGCAGAAGAATCCAAATGACATGTGTAGATACCCTACTCTCAAAGAGCTAGAGTAAAACTCCTCTTAAATATAGGCTGCACCTAGTGATTACTATCAAAGGATTAGTGTATGTAGAGTGAGGGAAAAGGGTAATTTTATGGTGGAGAAACCCAACCAGATGAGTACTTCCTAAGCCTGTTGATCAAGGTTCATGTCAACACAATAAGTCATATTGACAGTATGTACATACCTGTTATGGAGTAATGTCATGTGATGAGAATTGCACTTTACCTTTGTGGTCTTCCTCCCATATCTCATAACCTTCAGCTAATCATGAAAAATACATTAGACAAATCCCAGCTCTAGACACTTGGTGAAACATTGACCAGTACTCTTCAAAACTGTCTAGGATAGGCCCAGTTGAGGTGGTAGAGGGGTATCAGAGCATTTGCAATGCTGGAAGCCATATGGACGATTAGGATTTGGCTCTTAGGTTGATCTGTATTCACCAGGTACAAATGTGCCCTAGATCCAAGCTGGTTTGGGGCAAAAATCACAGTGTGAGAGCCTGTTGAGGGTTGTCTCTCTCTCTCTCTCTGTCTCTCTCTCGCTCATGAAACAAATACGTAAAAGAAACTTAAAAACATGGAAAGTCTGAGAAACTGTCACAGCTGAGAGGAGACTAAAGAGGCATAGTGACTGTGTATTACAGAAACCTAGATAAGATCCTGGAACAGAAAAAGACATTAGGGAAAATGTGAATAAATTTGAATTAAATATTGATCCTTATATATTAGTATCAGTTTCTTGTGACAAATGTACTATATGTAATCTGAAATGCTTACAATAGAAACCACATGGAGTCTAAGAGAGTTCTCTGTGCTTTTTTGGCAACTTTTAATTATTCCAAACATTTTTAAAAATTAACAAGTATATTAATAGAACCTTTCACCTAGATTCAAAATTGTGAGGAACAATCCCCAGAATCTCTTATGTTTAAGAGAAGATATTAACATTTAAAGGTCAGAGTGTTGGGTTATGATTAAGCATACTTAGAAATACCAGAAAGCAGCTCATGATCAATGAAGTTTTGGATTTTAATTCTCTGGCTTTAAAGTCCTTCCCAAAAAAGCTAGACAGGTCTCCATACATGAGTGGCAAAACTGCCTGCCTGTCTGTAAAGCCATCTGGTGGAATATTTCTGTTTAGTACTCCTTAAACCATCCAACCACTAGAGTCCTAAGAGCAGATGACAGTAAATTGTAACTTTAGGGCAAAACTTGAGAAAACTTTTGAAAACAAGCACAGAATTTCTCTTGAAGGCTAACATTTTGTTTTTAAGATCTAAGAGATTTTTTTATTCTACTCCATAATGCATATAAATGTATATATTTCTGCCTCAAATCTTTATATAAAACTCATTCTACAGGAAGATATCCTTAGGTGGGTCACTGTCTGTTCCCCTGAGAGGATACTCCCTTTAATGTCTGTAAGTGTGTGTAACTTAGTAATTGGAGGTAGTGACATTTGTGCCACTAAAAGCCAATGAAGGTTGAATCACAATATTCTTCTGCCTTTAGCTTAGCTTCTCTACATATCTGTTCCACTATCACTTTCCTATTTTCTGTGCAGGTTTTCCATGAACTGCTCATTATTTCTAGAGATGGCCAAAATGATTCATCTCTGAGATCTTTAAGGGAAGGGGCTGTATCTTGTCCATTGTATCTGTTATACCAAGGATAATGATTTAAAAATCATAATGTTCTTTTTTTTTTTCTTTCTGTTGAGTGGTTACAAGCCTAAATACTTTGTCTGAAGAATTCAAGTGGGAATCACTGGCTTGTGTTTCAAGTTCCATTCCTAACTTTGTTTTGGTCTCACTGTCTAAAACTCTCCATGGAAGGTTTACGTGTATTTGCTGCTAGACTTGCCATCAATCCCTGTTTCTAAATTATTTCTTTTCAAGTTACACTACCAAGGTTTCAAAAATATTAGTTCAAAAAATTATGAAAATTATTTCTAGCAAATATCAGGAACAACCTGGTTCCTTTGTAAAGGCAGCCCAAGAAGTGTCTGTATATGCAGAAAAGAAAGGAAATGACAGCTATGCCTAGAACTAACATCACTGAAGAAATAACGTTAATTGTTCTCATCCTAAGAAGACCCTGAGCTGGGCTGTGACTCTGGGAGGAGGTGCAGACAGAGGGGTAGATGGCCCTGTTTAGTGTCTTCATATGCAAACTCCTTTGCCAGTTCTGTTAGGCAAGTCAAAGAGCCTTAACAGTTGTGAGAGTGACAGTTGTTGATCACTAGAGAGTAGATAGTATAAAATTGTACACTGGAGTCCTTTATTTACCCTACTAGCTCTAAATCTAATAGGAAAGTACAAACCCAGCCTCGAAACAAATGTCATAGATCTCTCTCTCTCTTTAATTATTTTTTTAGTTTAACTTTATTCTTATTTTCCAACTTGACAGGAGAAAGAAGAGAGAGAGGAGAGAGGAGAGAGAGAGAGATAAAGAGAGAGAGAGAGAAAGAGAGAAAGGAAGCCACCAGGTCCAAGACTTGAACCATGGTTGGCAATGTGGGAGCCCTACTAGCTCTAAATCTAATAGGAAAGTACAAACCCAGCCTCGAAACAAATGTCATAGATCTCTCTCTCTCTTTAATTATTTTTTTAGTTTAACTTTATTCTTATTTTCCAACTTGACAGGAGAAAGAAGAGAGAGAGGAGAGAGGAGAGAGAGAGAGATAAAGAGAGAGAGAGAGAAAGAGAGAAAGGAAGCCACCAGGTCCAAGACTTGAACCATGGTTGGCAATGTGGGAGTCCAGCACCTCTAACCACTACACCACCTGCCACCCCCACAGAGCTCTTTTAGGTGAGAAAATAAAAGAGTACACAACAGTCTTTAGTTATATGCTGTGTAAAATAAAACCTGAAGGAAAACCCCTTGAGATCACCTGCTTCTTTTTCACTTGCTACTTTTGTGAGAACTATTTGATCCAGATGGATGCTTTATTCCGAGGCAGGACCAAATCCTCTCTCCAAATTCAGTCCAAGGTGCTAAGAAGGGAAGTTGGGAGCATCCTAGTGTAGTCAGCTCCTATCAATTCCCTACTACTCTGCACTAACTTGCCCAGTATTGAAAAGACAGACTCTTGGCTAGAGATAGAGATTAACTTACGATCTAGGATCTGTTAAGCCCTAAAGAGCCAGGGGAGAGGTAGCCCCAATGAACATAACTGGATTTAGATGGCAATCTTTTCTCACTCAGGGCATCTTCTGTCTAAAGCAGGTTTCTAATAAGCCTAGCCACAGAGAAAGGCAACTACAGACATTGCCTTTACAATTTATAATGCAAATTGCATGGAACACAATAGATTAACTAGAGAACATGGTTCGAATTTGCATTATGTAGACAGCAATTGGTCATAATATGATCAAGTTCGGGAACTAGCACGTAGGGAGCAGGAAAAAAAAAAAAAAACATCGGCAAGATGCATAAATGCCTACTTTGCCCCTTGTCTGTGGATCTGACTTTTTAGTTGGCCCCTAGTTTATTTCTCCCCTGGGACATAGTTCTTGGGAGGTTGAGTGTGTTTTGAGGCAGTATTGAACAGAGTGGTTGGATAGAGCTCTATAGTTACAGATTATTGAAGAGAACTAAGTCGTGGGCACAATTAAAATCTAGTTACTTGTGAGGCCAGCTGGTGGCATTGTGGTTAAGGGTACTGGACTTCCACATGGCTGACCATGGTTCGAGTCCCAGGCTTAGCGGCTTGCTTGTTCTCTCTCTTTCTCTCTCTCTCTCATTCTTGCTCTCACTCTGTCCCTCTCTGGTCAAAGTAAATAAATAAAGTTTAATAAAATAATTCTTGAAAAAAGATCTAGTCACTTGTAATTCTCATTCAAGTGTTCAGAATCTTGGATTTAAGTTCTATTGTGTTATATATAACTTATAAGAATTCAAGCATCCCAGTATCCAGGGTTTATTCAAACAGATCAAGAACCAAAACCTATTTATGCCCAGAGATGTGGGGAGACAACAGGGGTTGAGAGCAATAGGCTGTACCAGCAGATATAGCTGTATCAATTTCAACATGTGCCCTTCTCCTGACTCAAATTCACAGCTTCTTTCATCAAGGAAATATGAGTGCCACTAATGATTGTGGAAAGTCTTTGCCCTTCACAATTTCTAGGGAGCAGTATAGAAATTAATTTTCAACTTTCTAAAATTAAAATATTTATAGAAGAGGCTTTTAATGTTCCTTCAGAAACATGTTCAATTGTGTAATATAAGACCTCCTTAAGTTATAAGGGACAAGTAAATAAGGAATAAATGTATTCATCTATTTGATCAGCATATCGATGTTACTAATTCTTCCAGGCACCAAATTAGTGCAAAACAAGGCATAAACTGAGCAGAGTCTTATCTTTTGTTTTCTCTGAGAGTTAGCCACATTTGCTTACTTGGTGACATATGTCTGCATTGGGAATCAAGGCTTCAGAATGGTTATCAGTGACTGGGAGACCCATTGGTGTAGACAAACTCTAGAGTGCAGCTGATTGAGCCTAAAATCCTGGGAAACATTGGCATTTAAGGGGCAAATGGAGGAAGGAAAGCTCACAAATGAGATGTTAATGAGGAATCAGAAAAGTGTAAGAAGAGAACAGAAAAACAATAACTTAAAAGTGAAGGAAAAAGGGAATCTCAAGAAGGAGATGATGAGAGCTATTCAGTACTGCTAAAAGGCTGTGATGTCTGAGATCCCTTAAGAAAAAAAGACTATGATACAGCTTGCATTGAGGTAGTTAATTTTGGAAAGTAATGCTCAGGAAAGAGGAGCACCAATATTAGGTATACTCTCTGGCTGCCTCACTGGGCAGCTGGGGCTGGAGCTCTCTGGGTGCCTGAGGAGTTGTCAAGAATATGCCACTGAACTCACTGCCTGAAGAGTGGAACGGGAAGTATTTATCAATCAGCACCAATCCTCCATTGCTTAAGGTTCTCATAGGATAGGAACTCCTTCTATTTTTAGACTTTCATATGGTGTTTTCCAAAACCCCCCTCTCAGAGAGTTAGAGAAACCTATGACAGAAAAAGAGAGGTTCATGTTGTAGGGGTGGTAATGCTCTTCATATGCTTTGAGTTTGTATATGAATGAAACCAATAATCATAGCAACAGTAAAGTCTGGGTACAAAGGATGAGGCAGACCAAGAGGGATTAGATACAGAGGTAAGATAAAAGCCAGAATAATTTGGTAGAAAGTAGAAAATAAGCTTGAACAGTGTAAGAAATTTTTTAGTTTCAATAACTCAGTAGTTTAGGACTTTATCAGCTTCAAGTATGACTGCATCCATAGACTCAATTAATATTTTCAGATTCCTTGAGTCTTTTTCAGTTTTACTATTCTTTGTGTTATCTTCATTCTCAGTAGGATCTCTCCAGAGTAGAAAAATGGTGCCTAGAAGCTTTGGGTTATTTAATACTTACAAGTCATTTTTTCAGAAGACTATTGGTTAGTTTCATTTCATACTTAAATAACAGAATATCACAGACTGGGTAATTTATAATGAACAGAAATTTATTGTACCTCATTTCTAGCGTCTGGGAATTCTAATAAGATGCTAGTATTTGTCAAGGGCCTTTTTGCTGCATCATCACATAGTCGAAAGCAAGAGAGCAAGGGAGAGAGAATAAGAGGGGGCTAAACTCACCCTTTTAGAATGGCATCAGTCCCCATGAGGGTGGAGTCTTTAGGGCTTAATCACTTCTTAAAGGTTTCACCTCTTAATACTGTTAAATTGGTAATTAAATTTCAACATGAATTTTGGAGGAGACAAACATTAAAGACTTCCCAGTAAGGTACCTTTTCTCTTCCATTATTTATATCAGTCCTTTTAAAATAACTAATTGGTCTCATTGGGCCATATGTCTATCTAAGGTCCCATTGCTGCACCCAAGGTGATAGGGTATTTTAATTTGCCATCCTATGCTATGTGCCTTCACCATAGCTTTTTAAGCAAGATTCTTTAATTAATAGACCAAACAGTAGCATATGGACTCAGGAAGAAATAGCTTCAAAATGAAAAACTTGAAGAGACTGCAGCTGGACAACAACAACGAAAAGCACAACACATTGCCCATTATGTAAGGTATGAGACAGAGGGTGTTCAGAGGACTGTAAAAATGAAGTCACTGTGAAGACTGAGTCTGCCATGAGAGATGAGATCTAGTGAGTTCAGAGATACAGAAATGAAGATGTTCTGCTGAGAATTTACCCTGGTAGAAACCCTGTATCCTTCTCTCTGTCTCTCTTTGTCTCTTTCTCCCAGTCTCTGCTTTTTCTTTTTTTTTTTTAACTTTTCTTTTTAAAAACTTTTTTAAGGTAAACTTTTCACTTGGCTCTGAAATCCTCCTTTATCTTGGTAATAATCCCCTCCCCTTTTCCCTTCCCATCTAGGCAAACAAAAGGGCAGAAGACTGAGTCTGCCATGAGAGCTGAGATCTAGTGATTTTACATGGCATGCAAGCGCACCGTGTGTTTTTCACTTTTTGTTTTTTAAAATTAACAAATAATTTTTGTTTGTTTATTTGCTTTTTCTATTTTTCTCTTCTTTTTTTCTTTCTCTCTTTCTTTGTTTTCTTATCCTCTTTCTTTGACCTCATCATTTTGTTGCTCAGCCTCCACCCACTGACTGTCTGGACAAGTCTAAGTGAAAAGTTGCCAAAATTTGAATACCGTTTGGGCCCTCATATTCCTCAACTTCCACTGAATCTGCAGCACAAAGGGAGAAAAACACAATGCCAAAGAATTTGCAGACCACATCCTCCTGTGTGCCACTGATCACTCAGGTTGATCTAGAAATTGGGAAGAAACAAATAACCCATCAGATGACTAAAAATCACTGCAGGGGCACAAGAAATATGCGAAACCAAGAAAATACCTCACCCCTAAGGGAAAAGAATAACCCCTCTTCATCCACAGACAGTACAATGGAACTCATGGAAATGTCTGATAAAGAATTTAGAGTATTCATAGTGACAAAACTAACAGAGATGGAAGAGAAGAGAGACAATGAACACCAGAAGAAAAAAGCCGATTAGGTCCAGAAGGTGAGGAAGTTCTTGCAAGAGCTGAAAGAGGAAATATACACCATAAAAAAGAGTCAAACAGAACTGTTGGAGATAAAGGTTATAATACAGGATGTCAAAACCTCCTTTGACGGTATTAAAAGCAGGTTAGATCATACACAAACAGAATCTCAGATGTAGAAGACAGGGTCAGTGGACTAGAAAAATCCACCATGAAAACTGAGAAAATAGCCCCCCAAAATAAGAATAATATACAAGAAATACTAGATACCATTAAACATCCAAACATCCAGAGAATTGGTATCCCAGAAGGTGAAGAGACTAATAAAGGCATTGACAATCTATTCCATGAAATCCTGGAAAAAAAAAAACTTCCCAAAGCTAGAGAGGCATTCAAAGATCCAGACCCAAAAAACACAAAGGACTCCAAATAAGATCAACCCAAGAAGATCTTCTCCGAGACACATTATAGCCAGAATGACGAAAACCACAGACAAAGAGGAGATACTCAGACTGGCAAGAGAGAAATGTCAAGTTAACTGCAAAGGATATCCTATCAGGGTAACAGCAGACCTCTCATCAGAAACAATGTGAGCAAGCAAGGAATGGGAAAATATATTCAAAGCATTGAGTGAAAAACAATTTCAACCAAGAATACTATATTCAACAAGATTATCCTTCATATGGGAAGAGAAGAGAAGAACATTCTCAGATAAACAAAGCCTGAAAAAATTTACCAACACCAGACCAGCTCTCCAAGAAGTTCTAAAGGGAGTGCTATCCCAGGAAAACTAAAGTTAGACACACAGAAAGAAGAGTTCTAAAGCAGCTAAGAAAATGGCCTGCTTAATGGTAAGGACAAGTCCGGAGTTGAACATTACTTCCAGAATTTAGCGGAAAGATTGGACCACAACAGAAGATAAAGTACATGAGTTTAAACTGATGAAATAGAATTTTATGACTTTTGACTAAAACATTACTGACCTTCTATGCTTTGTTTTCCAGTGTTAAGGAGTTTTGTCTTGTCTCAAGTTATGGATAGGTCCATGTACGTGCTATTTGAACAGAATCCTAACCTGTTTCCTGGCTTTAAGTATTAAGCAAAGTTCTCTTAACATTTTTAAATTTTGATTTATTAAAGCTAAAACTGCTTTCTTGAAACTAAAAAATACCTATTAGGGGACCAGCAAATAGCGTAATGGCTATGTCTCTGGACTCCCATGTAGTCACCACGGTTCGAGTCCCAGATCTGGTGACTTAAACTCATGCCGGTGGCATTAGCGTGCGTGCCCAAGATCTCAAGAGTAGAATGGAGGAGAAGGGATTGTGGTATGGCCATCTCCCCTGGGGGGTGATTTTCTTGCTTTCTATCTCACTGTTTCTCTCTGTCTTTCTGGTGAGTACATGTGCCCTATAGCAAAAAACCATTCCCCCAAACAAAACAAAACAAAACACACAACTATTTAGTAACTACAATAAGCAATATAGTCTCAGCTATGTGCTATTTTATAGTATATTCATTCTACCCACAGAGTTTCATGCCTAAAGTCAACTTTTGTTCACAGATATGTATATATCAGCTGAACTTACTATTGAAAGTATTTAGATTAATTAAGATATTTTGTGAACCAATAAAATGTGGGAAAGAATAAAGGAATGGAAAGCAACTAAAGATACCAGAGACCCGATGGGAGGAGGATGGGAAATGGCAGAAAGTGAAATAGGGGGAAATATATATGTATGTATGTATGTATGTATGTATGTGTGTGTGTATATATATATAACATATATATGCATAATATATATATATACACACATAACATATATACATAATATATATATATACACATAGCATATATATACATAATATATATATATACACACATAGCATATATATACATTATATATATATATGTATATACACACACACACACACACACACACACACACAGACCCACAGAAGAAACAAGAAATGGAAAATTATTTGTTGATGATAACATGTATATTAAGCCACTTTACAGTGTATTCTGGCTGGAAAATCACATTTGATATGCTGTGGTGAAGTTCAGTGAAAGTATGTAAAATAAATTAATAAAAATTTAAAAAATAAATAAAGATGAAGTCACTGAGTTTCCTGAATCTTAGTTTTGTCTCTGGTACTTATCAGTTGCAAGACACTGGATAAGTTACCTAACCACTTACCTCCTTGAATGTGGGTTTCTTTCCTTTGTTTGTTTGTTTGTTTATTTATTTATTTTTAAGAATTATTTATTTAATTTTACTTATTCATTATTGTTTTTATTTTATTTATTTTTTTCCTTTTTTCCATTTTTCATTTCATTTTCTTCCATACATTCAATCACATTATTATTTGTCTTACAAAATGGATATTTCAACAGGTGAACATTTCTTCCTAGTACTGTTGATAAAACTACAAAATTTCTTCAACAGATAATACCACACCTCTTCGTGCCATTAATGCTTTGCCTCCCTGTCCCTCTCCCAAATGTCCTTTTTTTGTTTTTTTTTTTTAAGCATTTAATGGAAACTACAGTCTGAAAAGATACCTACCCAAATGTCTGCGCTCTATGGCAGAAATTGAATGATCTGAAAATGTGATAGTAGAGAGGATAACTATATAAATCAGATTTTGTAAAGGAGGGGGAGTGGGTGGTAGAGGGTGGGAGCAGATCAAAGGAAAAAAAAATTAACAGACAGAAGAATGTAAAATTCTCTGTTAAAACATTTTTTTTTTTTTACTTTTCTTGAATTTAAGAATTTCTAACATTAGCAACCATAAAAATAGCATCCAAGTCCAAAACTCAGACCTGTCATGAACAGCACTTTCGTGGAGGTTATAGATATTAGAACTTCCTCCCTTTTTTGAGACACATGCTGTGCTCATTGTTGAACTTCTTCAAAGCTGCCATAAAGTAAGTTATTCTTGATCATAAACTTCCATGAAATCAGTTCATATTATTTCATTTATGTAGCAAAAAGAAAGACAATAGCTACTATACAGCATCACAGCATGTACCAGGGTTAATATCAGCATCATTGCACATTTAACCAATCTGAGTAACCCAGAAATCAAACTTTTAGCAAACATGGATTCCCTTGAATGCAAGAAGCATTCATACATTATTTGCTATGAATGCTCTTTTTGAACTCTCTCACCTAAGCTGTGTGTTTGAGAAATACATACAGACAAGATTTTTTTAAAAAAAATTCATACCACCGAGTCTCTGCATGCACTCTCTGCTTTTTTTCACTAATATAGCCTGCATGCAAGCACCACTATTAATACAACTAAGGGTTTCAAAAGTTCCAATGCTTTCTTTTCCATATCACAGCCTTGCATTCGGTGTTGATATGACTCCATGGAATGAAGAGTGGTGGATAAAAGGGGACATCCACTGTTAAAGAAGCAGCAAGTAGAGTATGATAATGAAGTCTTAAATGAGAAAGTATATAGGCAGAAGAGATTCTATAGCAGAATATTTACAATATCATGCAGTGTTTCTTCCAGAGGATTTGAATAAGTTGAGCTACAGAGATTAAATAGAGGCTTTCTATTATACTTGATATTATGACAAGAATGTGAAAAAATAAGAAAATATTGGTCCAGTCTTGGTGGCTCAAGCAGTAGCATACTGAAATGCAGTGCTGGAAGCCACATGGCCAACCTTGGGTTCAAATCTTGAGTCAACCTAAAAACATGCTGAGTACACATATGTCTGAGATCCTAACTGGAAGCCCGGGAGAAAGAGATCGCAGTTTGATGAGACCCTGTTGAGCATGCCTATCTCTCTCATACACATATGCTTATATGCTTTCGTGGATACAATAAACTTAAAAAATAAGCAAGAGTAAAATAGTCTATGACTTTCAAAGGAGCATTTTCTAAGAAAAAAAAAAGCGGTGCGATACCATTTTAAATCAAAACAGGGAGGACAAAAACATAATTCTAATAGGTTTTATTTTGAACATTAAAACAGTTTTTGAAGTGTTAACTTTTTCTAGGAGCAAAAAGACAAGAGAGAAACAGCATCTTCCAACAGGATCTGATGTTGAGATCCACCTCCAGCCCGCAGCCAGCCCTGGATCATGGGCAACCATGTGCCTGATACACTCAGGGTGATTTCTGGACTTGAATCAGAACTTTTCCATGTGGTATTACCTCACTGAGAATTATACTTTATTTTCATGCCACCATTTGGCTCCTGAAATGATTTTCTTGGTCATCCAGAGATACATTGTGGTAGCAGAAACCTTTTAATATCAACTGCATTTACTGATTTGTTTATCTGCAAACAAAACTTCACTTTATAACCACTTAGTAATTTAATACTTTGCGTATGTGTGTTTAAAATTTATTATTTCTTCCATGATCAAGATAGACAGAGAAAGAGAGAGAGGGAGAGATAGCGTCCCCTGCAAGATCTTCATGCCATGATCTACCTCTAGCCTAGGCAAACCCTGGATTATGGACATGTATGTGCATGGTGTACTCAGAGAGATCTGGACATGAACTTGGAATGTCTCACTTGAGTCATATTTTACTGCTGCATTATGCTTTATCCACCATTATGCTTTTTGAAACATAACATCATTATTCTTTTACTTCTTTATTTAAAAATCATGTCCAAAATACTGATAAATTTACTTCACATTTAGCACAATGATTTTGAAAATATTAGGGCAAAAATATTCTTTCACTATACTTACTATTAGCTTAGAAAGCTTATAACTTTCACAAGTTTATTTCAGTGTGAACCCTAGTCTGCAGTCCCTGGACATTGGAATGGAATTGCCTTTGGCATTGGAATCAGAAAAGGTTCTGAGTGTCTGCTCTAAACCATTGTGTAAATTCATTATAATGCCATCTGAAAAGCATCTCAAATAGGGAGTAGTCAGGAGAGCAGTACTCACTGGAGATAAGGATAGAACCATGGCAGACAGTAGTGAGTTCCCTCTCACCACACAGAACCCCCTTGATCTTCCTTTTTCTGATAAAAGACAAGTGTCTTCTGCTACCTTGCCCTGGTAAGAGATGCGGTTTCATCAAGATAGACAATTTGTGTTTCTTTTTCCTGTAGGTACATCATAGCTTAAGTTACTAACATCCCAAAGTTTCCTATTTTGGTCAGAGCCAACATTAAGTTATTTTCAGTCTGTAAGCAGCCCAGTACAATCTTTGACTCATCAGAATGTATTCATTCAACTTTCACTGAGTGCTGGTTTTGTGGAAGATATATGCAAGGGTCCATCAGGGATACAAAGATGAGTAAGACATGATTCCTACCCTTTAGAAATTTAGTATCTAGCTTTGGAGATGAAATATGTACCATGTACACGTAAGTGTTAAATAAATGTTGGGCAACATAGAATTGCTATAAAACTTAGAAAAACAATTATTTGAAAATGTTCCTAAGGTCATGGAAGACAAAACTTCATTCTCAACATTAGGGAGAACAGTGGAGATTGAGAAGGGCATTCTTAAACAGATACTTGGTGAGTGCCTAACAGGCACTGTGCTTGGCATGTAGGCTGGACCTTGAAAGGCTATGAGTTTACACATACAGCAAATGGATTGGAAGCTTTGGAGTATGGTAATTGGTCACGTGCTGGAGCTGAGTCTTACTAATTCATGAGTGCCATTTATTAAATGTCCAGGAATTTGCAAGCATGTTCACCCCTACTTGGTTGAAATCCTCATTTGGGGAGTTTCCTATGGAAATCAGCAAACACTACAATTTTGGGTCTCCCCTCCACCCCTGCCATTTGTTCAACTTTTGCTGTTCTAGATGTGTTTTACCTAGACAAAGGGAGTAAATCCACTAATTAGTCACATGATTTCCAGCAGTCATCTTGCTGGCTCATGAGTTTTCTCATCTGTAGAAAATTTGATATTCACATTTTTCTAACTTGGGGGATATGGAAAATGAAGTCCTAAAACCCAGCGATGAAAGGGTTAATAAAGATCATGATACTTCTCCAACTTTTTCTGCTTATTGTCAACCAGGTGCTCAGTGGAAAGTGCTAATAAGCTTAATCATCCTGCTTCCCTTGCTATGAGGATTTTTTGAAGCAACTGATAGAGCCAGAACTGGGGAAATTTATAGCCCATTTTCATCTCCCCTCCTTCAAGTGTCTCTGTGGGGGCCCAGGACAAGTAATTTAACCTCTCAGGGCCTAGTGGTCTTCACCAGCAAATTAGGTTCTTCTTCTCTTGCTCCTGCTAAGAGATAATGTTTAAAAGGATTTATAGGCCAAGCTCAGGCTATATGTGGGTCTCAGGAAGCAAAGTGTTATTAAGAATATTAAACACTTATTATTTGCTTGGAAGAGGAAGAAGGCCTTGAAGAAGTAGCCATGTGTACCATATAGTTATCATCAAGCCACTCATCTTAATGGTTCCTGGATAGAGAGATGGTGGACACTATTGTGTTCTCACTGACATTTCCTGTTAACCTCTACCAGGGCCTTGATGCCTTCTTGAACCTTCTAATTATAGATTCCCCTTTTACTGTTCAGTGAGAAAAAGCAGGGAAATGTGGAAGGGATGGAAGGACTTAGGGAGAGGAATGGGTTTCCTTCTCTATTCACTAACATTCGGTAGCAGGTTTCTTCCACCATTCAGCTTTTGTTTCTCCATGGAGTTTCAGAGCAATGTAAAAGGACTTCAGTCACTTGGAATAGTCTTTGATTCCTTCACCAAAGCACCTCTGTCAGCTGTGAATGAATCCTGTAGGCATTCATTAAACCAACAACTGTGCCTTTCAGGAGAGATTGGAGTGGAGCTGATGTTGGTTCCAAAATCAGCAGTCCATTCCTCTGTGAAGGTTATGCTCCGATGCCCCACTGGATGCTGCAACCACAGATAGTCACTAACCCTGTATTTTGTACGGCTTTTCCTATACATGTATACCTTTCATAAAATTTAATTTATGAATTAGGTATAGTAAGTGATTTATAACAGCAAGTGATAAAATAGAAAAATCATAAAAATGCACTGTAATAAATGTTACGTAACTGGGTGCATGTTCACTCTCTTTTTTATAGTTTCTATGCCTTTTAAAATTTTCTTTTTATTTCAATTTCTTTTATACATTCAATCTCATGTTACTTAGGTTATAAAGTGAATATTCAAACCTGTATACATTTCTCACCAGTCCAGTTGACAATACTATAAAGTTATCTTCAACAGGTAATAATCCATTTCTTAAGGTGTAATTGTTCTGCACTCAACCTCTTTTTGGACCATGGCTGCCTATGCCCATGAATTACTGAAACCATGGATATGGTGGAAGGCTATTGCATTAGCTCATCATTTACTGAATGACGTGTGTCAAGTCAACTTCATTTCTCTGCATTTTAATTTCTCATCTGTAAAAGAGAGATCATGTTGGCCCTAATGCATGTCCTTGGTCCTCAGATGTTTTTCTGCTCTTACCCTAATCTGCCTGATATTATAAGGTTCACTTCATAGCAGCAAGTTCCCTGGTGGTCAGGTCTGCTGGTTTCTTGGTGGGCTGGAAGACACAGGCAGGAGATAGAAGGGGTGAAGGGAGAGACAAAGGGGCTCCTCTGCCTCTTTCTCAGATGCTATATTTGGAGTGATCAAGGCTCCTCTTTGGTTATAACTGACACAGAGGGTGTGGCCCTGGCTCCTGTAATCCCCCCTTTCCTCTTTTGTTCCTCACTGACTTCTTGCTTTGGTCAATATTTGTACTATCTCAGTTTTCTGCTTTACATGTCCTTGATTATAAATATTGGAAACAGTTTATTTCCCTGGCTAGATACTGACCTTTATACAGTTGATGATACAGCTGTTTTAAGGGGATGTTGTAAGATTTAAAGATTTAATTCCTTACTAGGGTAATATCTTAGTAAATATCCTTAGGATCCTACATGTTATCAACCTTCTTTTGCTTCCCAAGAACACCTTAAAAAAATTATTTCTGGGGCCAGCAGGTTGCTTAGTGGTTAGACCACTGGATTCTCTCATGACTGATTGAGCAGTTCAAGTCCTAGACCTGACAGCTTGATGATCATGCTGGGCACATATGTGTGTACGCTCAAAACCCCAGGTGGAGAATGGAGAAAGGTCTGTGATATGGTCATCTTCTTGGGAGGTGATTTCTCACTTTCCCTCTCTCTCTGGCAAGTGTATGTGCCCTATAACAAAAAATATCTAAAAAATAATAAATATAAAAGTTGATTGCTGAGAAGGTAGGTACCCCAAACAGGATGCTCACGCCACAATCCAGCCTTAGGCAGCCTAGATTATAGACATCATATGCCTAGCATGCAAAGGGAGTCTTTGGGTTGTGACCCTGAGACCAGTCCATGTGGGTTCTTAGTGCTACTGCTGCACCACTCATTGTCTGGCCCTCATTACATATTTTTGCCCCTCAGTATTCTTAAACATCCTGCAAAGCTCAATGCAGATACTTCATGCTTCATAAAATATTGCTTATCCCTAATCAGACAGGATTTTTCTTCCCCCAAATACTTTCTGTATGCACCTTTAGTAGAATTTAGCATCCTCTGCCAAGAAGTTAATTATCTATAAATTTGCCTTTTCCTGATAATCTGTGATGTTCTCACTGGGTCTCTCATCTTGTATTTCTCTCAAACCTCTAACACTAGAAAAGGTGTTTATAAATATCTGCTGAACTAAATGGAGTAGTGATAATCTTCCTTGTACTTTTCTCTGTATCCTGATTTGTATTGCCTGAGAGGGATAGGACAGACCCCAGGAATGATTCTCCTAATCTGTACTGGATACATTCTTGATTCAGTTAAAAACATCAGAAGCTTTTTGAAGAGTGCAAGTGACTTATACTTTCTTGGGCTTGCTTTTTATACAAAAAACCTATTTGTTATTACATATATCCTGAATTCAGTAGATGCTCTGGTCTGAAGATATTCATCTCTAAGTGTATGGACTGTGAAAAAAAGATGTTTGTTTTTGCTCAATGAATAAGGTAAAATGAGATGTTTGGTTTTTGTTATCATGTGAGATCTATGAGCTTATATATGAAATCATGTATCTAGTGTCTAGAATTGTGCCTGTCATACGGGTGCTCAACAAATATTTGTTGAATGCTGAAATAAATGTGTATTAGGGGTAAGGATTTAGAGAAAATTACATGTTTGTAGTTACCCTCTAGGAATCATTTTCCCATCTGAGTTTCCAAATCATTTTTCCTCTTTCTTCATAGGTTTATTATTTTACTTCCAATTTTAAAAGAAACATACCCTCAGGCTATCTCTTCTATTTTACTGTCTTTTCTTTCATTGCTGTTATTCAAATATATTACTCATTCTTTGGCCTCTGGAAAGCTTCCTCAAAATGTGATACGGTTCTGATTGCCCTGCAATGTTAATGGTAGAACAGACGGTGACAGAAGACTCCCCTGCCCTGTGAAGATGGCTCCGTGCCTTTTTCTCCATGATTCCCCTTGGCTTTCCCACCTGACCCTCGTCCTTGGACCCTGTTTTCCTAGTCAAGATCTTTACCCCCCCTTCCTCCATCACTCTGCCCACAAATGACCCTGTAGTTGTCCTCTAGGTGGAGGTAGCTGAGGTAATTGAGGGAGCATTATACGTGAAAGGAATCCTAGTTTCATCCAGTAAAGTTCTCTTGACTACCCACAGATTAGCAAACGGTGACAAAGAGGGAAATAAATGAACGCCTCAAGTTCGTAAAAGTTAACAGATATCTTAGTCAGTTTGGACTGCTATTATGAAAGACCACAACAGACTTCTATTTCTCATATTAGTTTTGGAGGCTAGGAAGTTCAAGATCAAGGCACAGGCAGATTTGGTTCTTGATGAAGGTTCTTGGTCTGCAGACTGCTGACTTTTCACTGTGTGCTCATATAGTCTGTCCTTGTATGTGGAGAGAGAGACAGAAAATCTAGTTCTTATAAAGTCATTAATTCCATCATCATAGGGACTTTAATCTTATGACCTAATTTGACCCTAATTACCTCCCAAAGATCTCACCTCTAACACCTGCACATTGAAGGTTGGGGCTTCAACATAACATATGAGTTTGGTGGGAACATAAACATTTAGCATAACCACAGAAGAGCCTTTTCTTTTCTTTTTTTTTTTTTAGAGGTTTTTGCTTTAGGGCACATGCACTTATTAAAGAGAGAGAGATGGTGAGATGGTAAATGAGAAATCACCCCTGCCCTCGGGAGGATGGCACACAGAATTCCTTCTTCCCCATTCTCCTTCCAGGATCTTGGGCATGCATGCACACTTACCTGGTGTGAGTTTTAAGCCACTGAGTCTGGGACTCTAACTGCTGCCATGTGGGAGTCCAGCCATGTAACCGCTTCACTATCTGCTGGCCCCCAAAAGTAAAAATTTGAGGTTTATGATTCCCAGTGGGATAGCAAGCAGTGGATGTAATGTAATGTTCCTGACCAGCGGAAATCACCTCTCTGACACTGTCTTGTCCCAGCCCTAATATACCAGGTAATGAAGTACGGAGGTTCTGTATGACAGTCTGAATATAGTGCAACTCTTATTTTTCTCACTCTAACCCTTCCAGTTTACAAAACATGTATTGTTCTTGTAGAGAAAAAATCTACCCTGTGAATAAAGGGTTCTATTAGCTTACGACCTATTTTTCTTAACCTCTCCAAGCCTTGGAGGATTGAGCTAAATTTCCCTGGAGGCATGGGCCAAGCTCCTGTCAGCTTGTTTCATCTTCCCTAGGGTCTCTGAGCCAGGGTTCCTTCCATGGACTGTTCCCTTTCACTGAGTGTCCTTGCTAAGATTTATGATACAGTAAAGAGAAAAAGAGCCACGTCAACTATCCTATGAGGGAAAATGAGATTCTGCTAAATTTAAGGAGACTTTAAATGAATAAAAAGATCAGCAGGTTAAATACTATGAAGTAGGATAATAGATTAATTTTAGAAAATACAGGAGTCATCCTAATTACAGGCATAACAAAGTAGAAAGCTGGATAAGTCCCATATAGTTCTTTTATAGGCCATGACATAATTAAATGACTGTTCATTTTATGGATAAGATATATCTTTGACATAGACACCGTGTACTGGGAAATCATCTACTCTGGGCTCTTAATCTGACGCAGACTCATTCTTACCTAAAAAGAGCCAAGAATATTCAAGCAAGCAACAACTCTCTGAGAAAAACCATGAGCTGTGGAAAGAAATAGATTTCCCCATTTGAAAACAAAAGTTCATAGATACTGGTATGTATGAACACCAGTACAAAGTAGCTCATCTGAAGGAACCACCCAGGACAGGGTAGTGGAGTCAAGCAGTACACTGGGAGGGTTTAACCCCATCCAAATAGTGCCTGTCTGCTTCTCCTCACACACCCTTCTGTGATATGGCCAGTGGATGACATTTTCTTAAGTTTTGTAAAGTATAGCTCAGTATTCCCCTCCTAGTTCTCTCTTTCATTTCATATTGCTCAGCCCCTAAGGGAATTCTGCTACCATTACACAAGGTCTCTACACAATTTTAATTGGTACACATGCAATAAAACACTATTCTTTGGACATTTTATACTTCCAGCTGGATATCTGCTTGCTGAGTGTCCTTCCATACAAGTACCACAGACCTTTCTTAATCTGGCCTCCTCTTGGTTCCCTTCCTAATCACTTAGCTCCAACATTGGTATCATCACTGACTCTTCTTTTCTTAGTTTCCACATGCAATCTATCACCAAATCCTGCAGTCCTTGGCATTATTTTTCCTAAGGTCTTCTTCCTTCCCATTTCCATCAGCACAGCCTTGATATTGATCCTTAGTTTCTTGACAGCACCACTGCTTTTTAAAAAAGGATTATTTTATTTTATTTTATTTTATTTATTATTATTGTATTTTAATATGCTGTGGGTCACATACACTCATCAGAGAGAGATTGGGATGAAGGGAGGTGAGAAAGTGAGCTGCCAGGTCTAGGACTCAAATCATGGTTGATCATATGGGAGTCCAGTGCCTTCACCACACCACCTGCCAGCTAGCACCACTGCTTTTTAAAGTATGTTTTCATCTCCTCCCTTATTTTCTTCCTATTCCATCCTACACAATTATTCTTTCTGAATTATTCAACCAACATTTGCTAAAACTAAACTATGTACCAGGTGCTGAGTAAACAAAGATGAAAACAGCATGGACCTTTACTAAAACAAACGCAGGTTAGACTGAGACAGAGACATGTACAGAAACAGTGAAAATGAAAAATGTAGACTTTAGAGTCAGAGGGACTCAGTGTCAATCCTGGCTCTCATTCTCGCCAGTCATGTGACTCTGGGGAATCTAAGTTCTCCATGGTAGTGATAGCACTTAACTTCATAGGTTTGCAGGGAGAATGGAATGTGATAATCCTTATAAAACAATCACAATAGTTATTGATACATAATAAACAATAGATAATAGTAGCCATTACTAATGAAACTATACTTCTTAAACTCGCTGTGGTTGAAGGACTCTTTTTTGATTTTCTTGTTTCATTAATACATCATAAGCTTATGATCCTACTTAAAGTCCTACTGTGCTTGCATTATATGGAGTTTTCACTTCATGCAACTTGACAGTTGAATTTGACAACAAACAGCTTAAGCTCTGTTCAATGAGACAAGTCCTTTGAGTGCTGGCTTGTATATCAGGACAGAGTCACACTGTAGACCCATAATGTACAGTTCCTGGGCTAGATCCAATTCCTGAACCACAGGGATTGAATAGCACTGTAATAAAGTACAGCTTTGAGTATTTTTCATCTTTTTGCTCATAAATGACTCCCTGTGAACCCCGCAAAGTACTTACTTTTACATGTGGGAATCACCACTCTCAGGTTACATCCCATCTTTTCAGCCTTATGTCTCATGATTTCCTTGTGCAAACTTTAGACTCTGATCCAGTGGTTTTCAAGCAACTTCAGAAACAAGGTATGGGGATAGGAATGGAGAGTAATTTGTCCTGTTTCCTCATCTTTGGATATGTGCAATTATCTGATATTGTCTTGCTTTTTTATTATCTGTCCTTCTTCAAGAACCTTATATGTCTCCTTGACTGCTATATTCCTGATGCCTAGAACAGTACTTGTAATATAATAAGCATTCAGTAAACATACATTGGATAAGTAAGTGGATATTTAAAAGATTCTACTGCTAAACATTTAAAATCTAACCCACCTGACAAGCTACTCATTTGTTAACTTTGAAATTTCTTGCTTAAAGTAAGAAGCAGCAAGTTTTGCTTCCCTTTTTTTTTTTTTTTTTGAGGAAGGATTTAGCTATAGGGCGTGTGCGCTCACCAGAAAGACAGAGAAAGAGAGACAGAAAGTGAGAAATCACTGCCCCCTCCAGGGGGGATGACCATGCCGCAATTCCTTCTCCTCCATTCTCCTCTTGGGATCCTGAGCACGCACGCACATGTGCCCGGTGTGAGTTTAAGCCACCAGGTCCACGATTTGAACTGTGGTTGACTACATGGAAGTCCAGCGACATAGCCATTATGCTAACTGCTGGTCCCTTTTTGCTTCTCTTTTTACCTAGAATGATCTTTCCTTCTTGTCCATTTTCCTTGTCATTATATTTTTAGTTACTGTTAATTCACTACAATTCAGCAACTAACTTGTCTTAACACAGTTTCCATGAAACCGTCTTCTGATTTCCCATTATGCTGTATGCTCTCTCTATTACAGGACTTTTAAACAGGTTTTATTATTTATGTTGTATGTCCTTTTCTAAATTAGAAGGTCACAGAGAAGAGCCTAGAATAGCTCATATTTGCATTTCGAAGGTGTTCAACACAGTATCTAATACATATTGGGAGCCTAATGCTCAATTATGTGAATTATATCTGAATTCATCAAGATCTATTTACTTCTCAGGAACCAGTTCAAGTTGCTTCTTTCATAGAGCTTTCCTAGAACATTCTCACATGCAGCAGTGTATCTATTCTCTAAGTCCTGGTAGCCTTTTTGATATTTAGAATTTAAGTCACATTTTAAAATTTTATTCTTGTTTTTATTCCCCTAACAAATGTTTATGTTTTGCTATCTTGTTCAGGAAATCGTCATAGATATCAGGGTAGATAATGAAGTATAAGAAAACCTCAGTCTCAATAACTAGACAATTCCTAATATTGTTTGTGCATGTTATTACCGTTTTCCTCAATTTGAATACACACACAGACACACACACACACATCCCGAAGTCTTGATGGCAGGAATCATTATGAGCCTTCTACAGGACCATCTTACTAAGACTATACAGCCTAGCAAATACTCAATACGAATGGGATTAGTTGGTGTTTCACACACATATAGTACTATAGCCACATGGCACAAGTTATTATCTCTTATTAGAAGGCAATTATCTGTCTTTCATAGTGAAATGTGATAACCATGTGACACCGATACTATGGACCACTAACGAGGTAAGGTCTGACAATGTTGATATCTTCACCTGTAGAGAAAGCCTGTAATAACCCATGCTCCATAGACCACTTAAATCTAGTGCCTCAAGAAATAATTAGATGCAAATGGAATGTGATAGGAAACATTTACCAGTCAGGTAGAGTAAAAACTTTGTTAATTTGAAATGCAAGGGACCAGAAAAATGAGCTCTGAATTAATTGGGTTTGGATTATCTGATATTTTTATTAAGGGCATTTAGTCATTTAGGCAATAACAGCTGCTGTTTGAATTTTTTCAGTGTTAGGTCTGTGAGGTTTTACTGTCAAGGCATGATTTCTTATGGTCGTAATGTAATGAGTACGTTTAACTATTAACCTTTGCAGCTGGACATATCTAACAATTTAGACATACATATCTAACAATTTCACCAGCCTATCCATGTTTCCATCTATTGCTTTTCTTTTATTTCATTCCTATTTTTACTGACTGCCACTATCCATGATTCTCTCCAGCTTAATTCTTTCCTCTCTGATAGAATTGATGGAGGCCTTCCAGGCAACCAGAGGAAAAGGCCATCTGATTGCCGCTGATACCTCGAGTCATCTGAGTGTTTAATTGCATGGCTGATCTATCACTTTATTTGCATGATAAATATTGTAGAAGCCTAACCATTAGAAAGTGTTAAGGAATAATAAGTCCCTGCACAAGCTGAATAGTTCTTTTAGGGCCATTCTAAATCATTTTTGAAAGGTGATATTCATAATACAAAAGTCAAGGTTACCTGTGATGTTCTTTAAGTAGACAAAACACAAAATCCATTAGAATATATTCATAAGTCACTTTAAATTTGAAATTTTGCATTGATGATTTTGTTAGGCAAGGAGAAGTGACAGCTCGCTTGGCAGAATTTAAGGTTTGCTTATTCTGCTTAGCTAAATCTATCAACAGCCTACAGTTTGGTAAGAAAGACAATATAACTACACATAAAAGGTAACAACATATAAATAGACCCAGAGCAATGTACTGCAAGTATCAAGTTAGTGATAAAGGCAATGCTTATAAAAATTTAGGAAGGAATCCTAGTTACACATAATAATAATATTGACTATCCAAAGTTCAACTAATGCTTAGCATACAGTGGGTGCCAACTGCATGCTCACTGCACAACTGATAGACCCTCCTAGTGTGGCAAGGCTGATTTAATTATTAGAGGCAGGTTTCCATTTTATTTATCCATATATATGTATTTGTAATTTAGATACCATTCTCCCATTCTACATATGTTTAAGTTACTGCAGAGCCTCAGTCTTTCAAAGCTAGGAGAGATTCTCTGATGCAATCTTGCCATTATCCAGTCATAGAGACAAGTGACTTGCCTGTGTTCTAGAACCAAGGGTAGTTTACCAGGTCAGAGTCTAGGTCCTTTAACACCCTTCCCAGATGTAACACCTGGGATCTGTTTTATATTCTTTCATCACCATTGCTCCAAGTCCACTCAGCTTTACAGAAGTGTTGCAATTGTATATGTTCTAAGTAGGGAAGAACATAGACAAAGGATACTACTATATCTTTCATTTTTTTCTGATATTACTTTCCTATTTTGCATTCTTTTTCTTCCTCCTTAAAGATACTCTTCTATTTGTGGAATAGATGAATAGGAACTCAAGATAATTTGTACAACTCTTGTGTTCAGTGAGTCAATGAGTGATATATTTTTCATGATCCATTAGACTCACATAAGCAACTAATTATCGAACATACATTTTTGGCTCACAAAGAATACTGGATTTACAGGCTTCTCCTCAAAGTGGGCTGAGTTTCGATTAATGACCTTGAGATGGAGATCTCTATAACTCAAACCCACTGAGCCATCTAATACCTGGTCTTTTTAAATAGATACAAATTATATTATTTATGGGATATGGAGAGGTCTTTCAAATGACCTTGATCTATCTCAGGAATGAGTTAGTCTGCTTTCTCTTTGAGAATATCTAATCAATTTGAACTTTCTTCTTTCTTCTTCTTTTTTTTTTTTTGTTATAGAGTACGTGCACTTGCCAGAGAGACAGACAGAGACAGAGAGACAGAACGTGAGAAATCACTCCCCAGTGGTGATGGCCACACTGTAATCCCTTCTCCTTCATTTTCTTCTCTGGTTCTTGGGCACACATGCACACGTGCCCAGCATGAGTTTAAGTCACCAGGTCCGGGACTTGAACTGTGGTCGACTACATGGGGTCCAGTGACATAGCCATTACGCCAACTGCTGGTCCTGAGCTTTCTTCTTTTAAAATGTTAGGGGATGCTGGTTAAAAAACAAAATTAAAAAAAAAAAGTTTTTGTGTTGAATAATACTTCAGCCACTTGAACACAAGTGTAGACTTCTGCATCATCACTGTTAGGAGCATGACTGACTCTAATTCCTCACCTGGATCTTGTCTCTAAACAATTTTTCAAGCAGTATTTATTTATTTATTTTTTTTGGAGAGATTTTCACTGTAGGGCGCGTGCGCTCGCCAGACAGACAGAGAGAGACATAGAGACAGAAAGCGAGAAATCACCCCCCAGGGGGGATGGTCACGCCGCAATCCCTTCTCCTCCATTCTCCTCTCGGGATCTTGGGCACGCACGCACACGCGCCCGGCGTGAGTTTTAAGCCACCGGGTCCAGGACACGAACCGCGGTCGACTACATGGAAGTCCAGCGACATAGCCATTACGCTAACTGCTGGTTCCCAAGCAGTATTTTTTAAGAGCTTGGTATGTTATGCTTAGAATGCAATGAAAATAAAAAATGTTCTCCTTGCAAGGTATTGGAATTCCAGGGGAAAAGTGCTTGGCTAAGTATATTGACACTTTCCTTGAACTAAAAACTTTAGAAAGACTTGAACTCTAGTTGCCATAGATAGTAAAAGACTGTGAAATGAAAGAATGAAAAAATAGAATGTAAGTCTATGATGAGAGAAAGGGAGGATAGGGGATCAATGCCTGAGAAGGGACCTGAATATATTTATCACTTCCATAGTGCTTGCTGTTGCTGTCTCTATAAACCCTTTATAAACACTAGCTAGCTAATCTTATCATAGCACTATATGGTAAATTCTGACAGTAGCTGGATTTTACAAATGGAGAAATTGAGACCAGAGAGGTTACCTAATTTGGTAACCTAATCTGAGCCCAGGGTTGCTCAGCAGGTAAATGGCAGAGAATGATTGGAACCCAAGCAAGTAGGCTGCAGAGTCCATGCAATACTAAGCTCTGCTTCCCTGCTTTCAGTGAGTAAAGTTATAAAGCCAGAATCAGGGCCACGTTGGGAGAGAGTATTAAGTGACCTGATTACAGGCTAGCTCAGAACTGTAGCACTGAACAAGTCAGCAAGAGAAGGATGGAGCAGGCAGGTAGGGAGCTGTCACTTCAGTGGTTGGGAAGACAGCTTAACAGCCAGAGAAGCAATTTCAAAAGTGCAAATGCAGGCACCCAAGACAGAACACTCACACAGAAGCAGTTGGAAGACTGAGTATCCCAGGATTTTCTAGAAGTTTGGACAGCAGGCTTGACTACCTAGTGTAGAGGTATCTTTTATTCTAAGAACAAGGTCCTCACTGCCAGCAAAGCATC
>NW_006160110.1:967572-985655 GCF_000334495.1 Tupaia belangeri chinensis | reverse complement strand
CCTGCTGATGTTGAATGGAATCACAGGACAGAAGTAGCTCAGATCCTAGAGACCGGAATAGACAATTGGGTCCTTGGTGGAAAGAAATAGGCAATTGTAAGGTCCTAAAAATTAATTTAGAAACCCTAGGACAATGACATGGTAATTATTACTTTTCTATAGCCTTCCCAATGGATATTTCAAATCTCTTGCTCTTGCTTTTACTCTCACTGTCTCTCTGTTTAGAGGAAGTCATCCCTGCAAACAAAATAGATTTTGAGTAGCCATTTTTTTTTTTTTTAGGATGAAAGGCATATGAAGTTATGCTGCTTTAATTCTCAGGACTGCCTCTTATTCTCCAGAAAAGAGTCTGGTCAATGTGTCAAAAGTTTCTATTATCTGTTCCAAGGAAGTATAGTACCATGGCAGATGGTCTCTCAGAAATTCCTACTGACCCATGGGTTATTTTCCTGATATTCCTGTGGCCACAGGGACTCTATAGTTTTTTCAGACTCTGCTTCTGCCAAGCCTGTCAGCTACTGAGAATTTTTGTGTGTCTGACCAAGCAAATCTTTTACTTCCATCCTTACTGCCTGGCTTCACTGGCTTTGCCTGGAGCAGTGAGGTATAAAAAGGCTGCAGAAAAAACCTGGTCTTCTCAGACGTTATTGGCATCTCTCAGTTATGGCTTTGCTCAGCTCAGAACTGCTATCAATAGGCACCAAACAAGCATTTATTTCCTTGGATTCCTTTAGTTGTGCTACATGGCATTTAGGCACACTGTGCACTTGTGGACAGAACTACCAGTGTGAATTGAGATGTATGACAGGCAGCTGCCAATAGTCAGCTCTCTAACTATCAGAAAATAAATTGTTCTCAATTCTTGCTTGATTAATCTCATTTTGTCTGGATTTTACCTTATTGCTGTACAGCAAATGTAGCAAAGCTGATTTCACTTCCAAATGTATTGACTTGATAAGTAAAATTCCTGAGTGATAACGTGACACATCTGTTGACACTTAAGATGACCCTTTGTGGTGACTTGGTTTTTCTCTCTGTACTAAACAAATGTATTAGACTGTCTTTAAACTGAATTATTTCTTTTCTTTGAAACTCTGCTGAAAATTAGAGAACATTTATTCCCTAATGTATGCTATTATAAATTTCTGATAGCCAGGACCCAAAGAAATACCCATGGGCTTGTCATAGGCTAAGTTTGGTAGAATTATAAAATAAAGAGATGTTTGGAAAAGCCTTTAGATGATTAATGCAGACATGCAGCCTGAGACCCAACATACTTGGGGGCAAGTTTGACTCAAGTTCTTTAAACCATGGAATTTGGCACTTCATCTGCTTCTAGCCTCCTTCAGAACTCTATACCATCTACAGCATAAATGCATCTGTATTCAGAAATATACCAACCACTTAAAAATGTATGGGACTTAAGTTGGTCAAAAATTAGCAGAAATTTCAAAAAAAAATTAGGATATTAATATCAATTCACCTTCAAAGGAAGAAGATTAGATGTGATACTCTCAGAAAATGAGACCAATTAGATGAAGTTATGTTTTGTACACACAAAGAAGTTCTTCAACATGTTTGTGTTTGATGTGTGCTCCCCCCATTGATTCCTATTTTTAAAAACAAAGTGCAATCTAAATGTGTCTCACTGGAGAGGACACTAAATTAAAAAGCATACAATATCTGGAAAATAACCCACTGAATCAGACACTAACATTACTCAAAACTCACCAGATTGGGCCAGTAGGTGGCATAAAGGTTAAGTCATTGGATCCTACATGATCAATGACTTAACTAAGACTTAATTTGAAGTCTGAGTCCTGGTCCCCAGTGGTTTGAGAATCACACCAGGTGTGTTTATGTGCATGCCCAAAATCCCATGAGGAGAATAGAGGAAAAGAGATTGAAGTGTGGTCATCCCCTTTAGGGGTGATTTCTCACTTTCCCTCTCTCTCTTTCTCTCTTTCTGATAAGCATATATATCCTAAAGCTAAACAAACAAAAATAACAACTGCAAAAACTCCACCAACTTACCAGATTAAAATGAGTGCTCATAGAAAAAAACTGCATGTTTTCATACATGGAAACTAATAATAATTTAAAAAAAGGTTGACTTTATATAAATAGAGTATGAAATAGTGGTTACTAAAGGCTGGGAAGGGTAGTGGGTAGAGGGTATAGGGAGTTGGTTAATATGAACAAAATTACAATTAGATAATAGGAATAAGTTCCAGTGTTCTAAAAAGTTCCTTGTGATGTGAGTTCTGCTGGTAAAGGAATCACTGTCTGAATCCCAGGCCCAAAGTCATAATGACCACCCTCTGTGGAGGGCAGAGGCCCTCTTTTTGCTGCTTTAACCAACTGAGTCACTAATTTTAGAGAGGCAAGTCTGTTAGCTCCCAAACAGAGTTTGCAATAGGTATAACTCATTATAATTTAGTTCAGTATTTTGAAAGCCAATAAAATATTATTGTGAAAAAGAAGTTGTTTCTCCACTACGTTACTCTGAAAAATAAGAACTTTTATAGAGACAAACTGTTCTAGGGTAAAAAAATAGCTGTCTAATTAAGCATAGGCAAGTCACTTGTTGTCGTAAAAATCTGTATAGATTCTGAATTGAGAATTCTTTGTCAGTGGTCTTTAAATTCTTGCTTACTTACCAGAACCTGAAACTGGAAATATCAAGGGTGTGGTTTATGTGATACAAGTGATTGCAAACAAGGGACCCCCCTTTTAAAAATGTCTGATTCTATATAAAATGTTTCAGAAACAAATCCACATCTGTCAGTTTAAAATATTTGATACCTGTACATATGACTTTAGTGATATCCTGCTTTAAGGGATTTCCTGCTTTAAGTGAATTCACTAGTGAATCAATAAAAGGGGCCAAGTAAAGGGACTCAACTCTAATTTTGTTTTATATAAACATTTTGACATCTCCCTTAGAAGTTACATTAGCTGCATATCAGGCCCTTTAAAAAGTATTCAGCATTTATTTTAGCTATTCCTCCTAAGAGTCCCTGGAAATAGCATCAATATTCTCATTTTAAAGCTGAATGATACAGGATATTCTTCTGTTCTCACATTTTGCTGTCATCCCAACATTCAGCACAGACTAAGAAATACAAGATTCCTCATAGTCTAGTAAATTTCCTTAAAACAAAAATTATTGACTAACACGTGTATATTTATTACTTGATGTAGGAGCAGATCTTATATATAATACTTTGTTGTGTTCTGAACTAACAAAATGGTTGGATAGCTACAGAAAGTGACACACACACACACACTCTCACACTCACACACTGGCCCAAGTACAGTAGTCTTCCTGATCTTCTCAGGTGATTTCACATCTTCATGTCTTTCCCCATGTCCTCTCCATTGTCTGAAATGCTCTTTTCTTACTCAATAAACTTCAATTTATTCTTAAGATGAAGCAGATCTTCCTCTAGGAACACTTAACCAGATGAATCACTCTGTGTGGAGACAACTAGCTAATAGAAGTTCTAGGTGAGAAAGATGAATTTGGCAGAATTACTGCTCAACAAATAGTAGTAAGTGCTTGCTCTGTGACAGCCAAAAATGTGGCAGACATGGTGCCTGTCTATGGAACCCACAGGCCGGTAGACTGAGGTGACTTGCCTCTGCATTTGTTTTTATGTTCCACTTGATACCTTGCTGCACTTCCCAAGTTTCTCCTATGTAGTTCAGGGCTTCAGTTTAAGTTCTGTCTGTTTGAACTCTCAGGGTTCCCATGAAACTTCTCAGGAGATGTCTTGGTCACATATGTGTCAGTCTGCCACCTGGGAAATGAATATACCCAAAATATTGTTTGATTACTAAAAAGTCCTACAGTCTCCTTTATTTCTTTTCAGTCCTAAATTATCCCAGAGAAAATTAGTCTCCTTCCTTGTTGCCCTGAAAATAATTAATCACACTTCTTTCAGACTTTCATAATTTTATAAACAAACTCTCTTTTATCATGAACATTTTCAAACCAAGCACTATCTCATTTTTACTATCACATTTTGTTTTTCCATTTAAAAATTTGTAAAGTATATAGAATGTAAAAATTCATCATTTAAGCTGGAGACAGAGACTGAGATAAAGTGAAAAATCACTCCCCTCAACCCCCAAAGAGGATGGCCATATAGGAATCTCTCCTCCTCTATTCTCTTTTCAGGATTTTGGGCACACATGCACATGTACCCTGAGTGATTTTCAAGTGTCTGTGTCTGAAATTCAAACCATAGCCAGCCATGTGGGAGCCCAGTGCCTTAACTGCTATGCCATCTGCAGGCCCTCATTTAAAATACTTTTAAGTTTATCACATGGTGGCATTAAGTTTTTATTATCTCAAGCAGAAATTCTGTATGTGTTAGACATTAATTCCTCCTTATTCTTTCTTTCTATTCTCTGGTAACCTCTATTCTACTTTTATCTCTATGAATTTTCAGATCCTAATACTTCATATCATATCATACAATGTTTGCCTTTTTGGTATCTGGCTTATTGCACTTAGCATGACATTTTCAAGGTCCATCCAGGTTGTAGCCTGTGTCATAATTTCACTGCTTTTAAGGCTGAATAACATTTCATTGTATGTATATACCACACTTTGCTTATTCACTTCATAAACGTTTGGATTGTTTTCATCTTTGGCTATTGTGAATAATGCTGATATAAACATTTGTGTGCAAATATTTGAGTCTCTGCTTTTGATTCCTTTGGGTCACATTTTCTTTTTAAACTAGGGCTTAGAACAATGCTTAGTTCAATAATTGCTAAATAAACAAAGGAATGATTTATTTAATGCATGAAAAATAATAACACTTTTTTCCAAGTACTGTATTATTTCTTTTTTACTAAATTTCCACTGCTTTTAATTTTTTTTTGCTTATTTCAAAAACCACCAACAGAAAGGGCACAGATTTAAAGTATACATGTATTTTTAATATAAATATTACATATATTTTTAAATAATCATTTTATTCAACTTTATCCATTTATTCATTTATTTATTGTAATTTGACCAAATAGGAACAAAGTGAGAGAGAGAGAAAGAAAGTGGGAAAGCAAGTCACCAGGTCTGGGACTTGAACCGTGCTTGGCCATGTGGGAGTCCAGTGCGGTTAACCACCATACCACCTGCCGGCCCCTATATTTTTATGACTTAAAATTTTCCAGAAATTTAAGATTTCTGGATGGAATATAGTGGAAGATTTATTGGATTTAAAATGTTCCTGGAAGATGATTGTCCAGAGTGACTCAAAATGAGCCAGAAAATGAATGGAAACTGCATCTCAACCCGAAGTCCAGACTTCAGTAAATCATGATTTGCTAGCTTTTATTTATTGGAGATCTGAGATTTAAAAAAAAAAAAAAAAAAGGAAAAGAAAAGAAAAGCAATGGAAATTTAGAAATAATACAGTGCTTTAAAAAGGTATTTCTAATTTATTGTGCATGAAATAAATCATTTCTTAGTTTATTTAGCAATTATTGAGTTAACCATCATGCTAATAGTAAAGGCAAGAAGACAGAGAATCAGGCATCTGTAATCTCAAGGTATTGAGCAACAGTCAACCATGAGGAAGAAGAGGGTAAGAAGAGGGTTCAGATCAACCACAGTGAAAAATGTCATGTAGGTTAAGTACAGACTTATGGTATTCTGGGGAGTCTGGGAAATCACATCCTTGTTTGTGTAGTATGACCATATGAGAGAAAAGGGTGAGATGGTAGAACAGGTCTTTGGAAGTCTTGCAAAGCAGTGGTTCTTTACCATAGCCATGCTTGCATTCCCTCTTCCCAGGGGATCTGTGGTTATATCTCAAGACCCAAAGATATTTAGTGATAACTGGTTTGAGAACTGTTACCACCATCTAATGGGTACACTCCAGAGAGGTTATACATTCTACCTAGGTCAGTCCCCTATAACTAACAATTACTCCACCCCAAATAGAAATAGTGCCAACATTGAGAAACCTTTTCTAAAATAACTGCGTCACTTGACTGAGAGTGACTTGTCCAAGCTACCATGGCCAGTCAGAACTACAGCTGGCATATCTTGACTCCAGCCCTGGTGCTTCTATCACTAGTATTCACAATGTCCATCTTATAGTTTAATGATTATTTTCAAATTACTTGCATAAATTTGAATAAAATGAGCTATTTCAAAAAAGAAAGGGAATTTTGCACATAGCATTTCCTCTGCTCAATCTATACAATTCAGTAATTTCTTTTTTTTCCCTCTATTTCCACTGAAAATGTTCTTAGGGATAGTAAGTTGATATTTGCTAAGTACTTTGAGCTCTTTTTGAAAGAGGTGCTAAAAACTTCTCTAAATTATTTTTATCACCTGTATAAAATTTAAAAGCAAAGTATCATTCCTTGTCAAGAGCAGGACTTGCCCTGATTTTCTTCAATTATAACCTATGATTAGCTATTGAAACTCTCTGATTACAGGCTGACATTGTGCTATCCCAGAAATCTTACCAGTTAAATCTCTAAAATAATTGATTGTAGCCTGACAAGACTATGAACGATTGTAGTTTGGAATAGGGTTTCAAAATACTGTGAACGATTCCCTGCTAAAACTCTCCTTGTTTCACATATGAGGTCAATGCTATGGCTTATGTATTGATTAATACTGTCAATTTGATGTATTAACTTTCTAATCACTAAGAAGGATTTATAAGGATTATTACCATTTGTGATAAACTATCAGACTAGACAAAACCTTGGGGAGTCTCATAGTTTCTACACCTGCCTTCAAGGAGGACTATAACCCAACCAATTCTATCTACCAATACCATCACTTTGCTGTGCAAGTTTCACCTTTCTTGGATGGTCATGTTAAAGCCACTTTTAAAATAGCTCCATCATGAAAGTTTATTATTCTCTCTAAATAGAGGAAATGAGTATCAAACAAAAGAACCAGCTCAGCTTGGAAGTTATAAGAATAGACCACAAATGACCTGCATCCTGACCTCTGGTCTAAAGGAGACTGTGTTATGAAAGGTTCAATAAAAAGACATATACATGCTCATGCAAGCTGATTTTAGGGGGTCTCTGAGAAAAAATAGTCAATAAGGCCATCTTATGTCTGTCAACTAAGAAGTGTACAGATCATTATCTGAGAGGGATTGCTCTTTCTCCTCATAGTCCCTTGGATCTGCTTAGCCATGTTGGCATCTCAGTGTGTTCCAGCTGCAGCTACAGATTGTACAGTTATTTGGCCAGTAGACAGAAGGTAGCACCCAGGGGATTTCTTTTTAAGTTGTATTTACTCAGCAAACTTGGTGTTTTATTTAGATTGCATGTTTCTTGAGACATGGCTTGGGAATACCCATAGTGATTATGAAAGGGCTAAGGTCCCCAATTGACCTGTTGGTTCAGCTACTGTGGTATACAAGTTTGAACTTGAAATTGAGATCTGCTAAACATTAATGAAAGCATAGAGAGAATCAGGAGCCAGATAGGTGGAGTATTAAGAGCTATTCTCTTTGTACATTGTTATAAATTATTTGATTAACCCAGCCCACATTTATTATAATTCTCTGAATGCTTGAACTCTATCCCTTTTGCTGGCTTGCTTTCTTTTTCCCAATTCCCCTGCTTGGACATTCTTTAAGATTTTGGTTATCACCCTGTGCTTCATTCTCCTTATCCCAGATCAGGTGACGTAGTCTACATCTCTAGGCCTGACCCCTGTACAACCCCAATCTGGAACTTCCAGCTCTCTGCTAAACACATCCTCTTGTGTATTCCATTGACATCTTAAATTTCATGTGTCTGAAGCCACATTTATTATTTTACTCCCAAAATTGTCCCTTTTTTTGATCTTCCCCATTTTTCCTCCTGTGCAGTATCCATCTTCCCAGAACTTCTTATTTGAAACCTGGGAAATCTTGTATTCTCTTATTTATTTGATGTCAAAGTTTAGGTTTGTTGACTTTTCTTTTCAAAATTCATCAATGTGGTCCTTTCTCAATTCCCCCTGACTATGGCTCCCATCACTTGATATTACATATGACTAGATCTTCTTTAAATGCCTGGTCTCATACTCTTTCCTCACATACAGTTTACCCACTCATGAAAAAGTTCTGAAAAATGCCATTTTGGGAGACTATTTTTCTTTTAATAAATATTCAAGGCATATTTATTGAGCATTCCCTACATGCATAATGTATAGGCATTTATGCCATGTGCGTATTGTGGAATAATAAACAAAAAAAACCTCAGAATTTCTGCTTATATGGGTTTTAGTATATAAGGAAGAAGCAGAAAATTGAAAGTAAAAAGAGAAAAATGTAAATTCATCACTAGTAATTTTAATTTAGTGGGTGCTATGAAATGAACAAGCAACAAAAACTACAGTTAAAATGATAGAATAACCAAGACCTAAGGTAGGGGTATCTAAGAGTTGAGAAGAGCTCATCTATGACCTGGGACTCTATTTGTTTGTATTAAATTGACTGGGACTTCTTGTCTAAAGTAAAGGCATTAGTTTTCAGATTATTTTTATTACTCCCTTTATAAATCCCATGTGCGAATCCAAGTAGCCCATATGTTATTGCCGTATTCTGTTTTGCACATTTCGGTCTATATCTTTGTCATTAATGTCTCTGTCAATCCCTATTCTCCACCCATATCTCTTTCTGATAACATCTCTATATTTTAGGGGAGAGTCAAAATATACCTATTTCATAAGTACTCTTTACTGGAAACCATCTCTTTACTCTTTGAAGTGTCACTGAATTGTTATTTTTGCATTTCCCATCTAGCACTTACTTTATACTCTAGTGCACACTAGTTATTTGGATACATGATTTACTCCCCTGCCAAGCTTTGAAAAGACAGCATTATATTTCTTTGTCCCTTGAGACTGTCTGACAAAGCTTCTGATATATATAAACATCCAAAATACATTTGCTGAATTAATAAATAAGCTATTTTTTGAGAGGTTTTTGTTATAGGTCACGTGCACTCACCAGAAAGACAGAGAGAGACAGAGAAATCACCCCCCACGGAGGATGGCCATGCCACAATCCCTTCTCCTCCATTCCCCTCTTGGGATGTTGGGCACGCACACACATATGCCTGGCATGAGTTTAACGCACCGGGTCTGGTACTTGAACAGCGGTTGACTACATGGGAGTCCAGAGCCATAGCCCTTATGCCAACTGCTGGCCCTAAATAAGCTATTTTTTAAAAGGGGCATGAATCAGAATCATACACAGTAACTGTCACAGGAAAGCTGTATGTTTTCTTCTCCTTTAGCTTCCTTGCACTTCACATACTGGCTAGAACATAAGTGTTCAGTAAATGTTTGTTGAACTTTAGGTCTAAGAATACACCAGAAGTCAGCAGCAAAGAGTAGACTGAATCTTATATCATTCATCCTTGAGTTTTCTCAAGTCCCAGACTAAGAGTTTTCCAACTACAGAATATCTTGAATCTGAAAAATTCACCTTTTTTTTTTTTTTTGAGTGGTTTTCGCTACAGGGCGCGTGCACTCGCCAGACAGACAGAGAGAGACATAGAGACAGAAAGCAAGAAATCACCCCCCAGGGGGGATGGTCACACCGCAATCCCTTCTCCTCCATTCTCCTCTCGGGATCTTGGGCACGCATGCACACGCGCCTGGCGTGAGTTCTAAGCCACCGGGTCCCGGACACAAACCGCGGTCGACTACGTGGGAGTCCAGCAACATAGCCATTACGCTAACTGCTGGTTCCCACCTTTTTTTTTTTTTTAAAGCCTGGTTGTTTCTATAACATTGTCATCTCTGCACCATTGTAAGGAAATAACCAGAAGCTTCCTTTTTGTGTACTTTGTCTTGGTCTCCTGGATATTACAAAGTACTTATGAGAGGTTTTCATCTTTTCTGAAAATCACACACAGAAACCTATGATCATTTTCAGTGCTTCAAAGTTCCAGCTCTTTCAATGGCACAGCTAGACCCTCTGTCTTCCATGACTATGTTCTCCTTTCCTTTCTTCAAAGTCAAGTGGGTAAAAATAAACTCCACAGATGCTGTTCTGAATGTATGTTCATCAGCATAGATAGTGCATGGGAGGGAGAAAGAGAGACACTCTCACAACAGCCTGATAGAGCTACTTAGAATTATTAAGGTGCTCCATGGGGCTGAAATGTGTGAACTTAAGAATCGGAAGTTTAGTGTACAGTTACTTTGACTCTTGCAGATTGAAGGAGGCCAGAATGTCTTCTTCTCACAGTAGGAACCAAACATCGAAAGACAAGGGAGAGAAGGAGAGGGCAGGAGAAGGAAAGAAGGAAGAAAGTAGGAAAGAAATGGAGAGAAAATATCTTTTATATGAGTCTCATGTACAGTAACTCAAGCATGAAAGACACTCCCCAGTTAAATTAGCCAAGATTGTAGTCCTCATTACTTTGGGAGAAAATTGAGCCATTAAAATAATTATTCTAAAATGCATATGTTGATGATAATAAGATATGTTTTATTGCTTCTCTCTTTCAGGTTATTGAAATCCCTTAAGAACCATTATCTTATTAAGTCTTATTATATGGTTATAAGGTTGGGTAGGGAAAATTATTCCTCCTTTACAGTCTAGGAGATAAGGATAGAGGGTTGTGTAAATTGTCCCAGCCAGTCAGCAACAGAAATTAATGGCAGAAATTATACAGGAATTCAAAGTCATCTTCTCCTGAACCACTACATTTCCCCTTTGTAGTTCATTTTGCATAATCTATTGGCTGGCATGGACTTTTTATTTGTTTTCTTTTTACTTTTGTTAGAGAAAGAGAAAGGCTTAAGAAAAAGAAGAAAAATAAAGATGGCCATTTTGACAGGGTCTCCTATGTTATGATCTTCCTGCTCCAGCCACCCAGTTAGCAAGGATGATAGGCACATGCAGCCATGCCTGGTGGGTGGGTTGACCTTGGAGTGGAACTCATGCAGCTTCCAGCCTTGCAATCAGTGATGTTACCTGTGCACCATTGCAACTGGGCCATATTGGCTTATATGTTTGTATGAATCCAAAGTGCTTCATTTAGTTTTTATATCTCTGCTTATTTCTTTGTTTCTCAGAATTAAAACAAAACAAAATAAAACAAATATAACAACAGAAGTACTGTTTCAAAGAAGCCAGAATCTGGCAAATCAAGGTACATCCAGGTGGATTATTTCCCCTGGAGATCTTCAATTCATTTTAAGAAGAACAATTACCTTCCCAAAGAGGATGTCTCACTTAAACCTCAAGACACAGCGTATTCTGACTTGTAAGCATTTCCTTTTGGTGTTTACCGTGATGTCTCTATTTTTCCCCAGTGGGAGGAGAGATACTAATAAAATTTGGTGACTTGAACTATTAGCATGTTTTGTGCCTTAATTTTCACTTCCCTTTTCTTCATTATAGTCTTACAGAAATATACCAGTGCGCAATCTGTGACTCCCTGTTTCTCTTTACTGTATAAGAAAAGTTCTTCTAGGGACATCTGAATTAATCAATTACACTCTGGTTCTACATTTTCAGGGTTAAAGAGATGTTGGTTTGACATCTAATACTCAAAAAGCCTTTAAGTTTGGATCAAATCCTTTCCTTATGAAGTGGGCTTTTTTTTTTTTTTGCCCACGGGTTTTCTCTTTTCATTTTCTCTCTTGAGGCTATTAACACGGAGATAGTATCTTTTATAGCTACAATCTCCCCTGGCTATCACTCCCTCTTTCCTACCTGAAATTCTAATCTTTCACTTTTGATATCACAATCATTTTCAGAGTAACAACCTGACATAACCACTTGACATGCTTGAAAAGGATGGAATATATTTTTAGCTGCCTAATTTCATACAGCGTTTGGAGAATAGGCTTGCTATGTAGACAGTTTATTTCTACTCTCAATTGACTATTGAAGAATAAGGAAAAGAGAGTTCCTTTTTGCAAGATTATTTTAATCACTACGTAATTTTAGAACTTCAAATTATAACTTCTTTATAAAAACTCATATTAGAATGGGCCCTCAAAATGCCAGTGTTCTTAAGAGATACTAGAAGGGATGCCACAAGACATGTTGATGAGGGAGACAACAAAAGATAAAAAGTTTGAGGTTGCTGAATCAGGATAATATGTGCTCTTAGGGAATTATGGCTCTTTGAGCCCTCTTGTCCTCTTCACATTTCTAGGGCATGTAACCACTCTCCTTGACCCACTGATACCATTTTCCCTCTTCAGTGTTCTGGTTTCCTTATTCATGTTCCTAAGAAAACTGCTTCTAGGTCTCTTTTCTGTTCTTGTCCTTTAGTGCCTTATATTTCTTCCTGGTTTAATGTCCATTGTAAAATTTGTCCCAAAGTTCATACCAGGGTCCTAAAAATTCCTTGCCACCCAGAGACAGTGCCTTTGGGCCTCTGTGGAGTGCTTTGGAGTGCCACATGTAAGAGGCTTTCTAGCATGTAAGTGTAACCCATACCATGTGGTTGGACTGTTCTCTGTCCCTTGGTCTCTTGTCTCAGCTTCTGTTTTTTTCTTGGTTATCAGTACATCCCATACCCAAAATGTTAACAGAAACAGGAAAGTCATAAATCTCATGTCTATATCCATTTCAGTATTTTCTTTAGTCTTAAATTTCAGAAATTGGATTGTCTCTTTTCTTCTCTCCATGTTGTTTTCTTCTTCCTATATTTTTCTTTTAATTGATGAGTTAGAGAAGACCAGTGAGATGGCTGAGTTTTACCTCATTTGTGACCATGCATGAGAGTCACTTCAGGAATCTAGACCTCTGGGTCAGTAGGCCACTACTATCCCTCCAGAAAATGCTAGCATAGAACAAGCATTCCAAAGAGGAGCAATTGGCTCATGGAAGTGGGCTGAGAATGTACCAAGTAGTCAAGGAAAATAGGAGTCTTTAAAATATACCATGAGCTTTCAAGTCAGAGAGACCTATATTCTATATTTGTGATGTAGTGACTGTTTTATGACTTACTAACTATGCAAGTAACGTACCTGTTGGCTCTGAGTTCTATTCATCTGACTTTCCTAGGAATAAATTTCTTTAAACATTTAGTTTTTTAGCCCAAACTCATAATATCTAATATATAGGATTTGTACAGGAAGCAAAAAATATATATTTTAATCAACTTTTTGGCTAATTCAAATGGCTGCTTTGTGCGTGGGATATACATTTGGGATGTCCCCAGATTTACATTTTGGAAACACTAAATTTACTACATCTATAAAATGGGAATAATGCTATTGACTGTACCATGTAACATTATAAATATGAAATGATAAAATGCATATAAAATGCCTTGCACAATGCTTGTCATATAGAATATGCTCAATGAATGGTGGTTGCAATTAAAAAGGAACAGAGACAAAGGGGTCCTAAATAAAGACTGATGGGAATAATAGGCTGAGACCTGAAGAAATTCTTAGCAACTTACTGTGACTGTCTTTTTGATTCTGCTCTCTTTCATTCTTAAAGATTTTAAGTAAATCATTGTGGTTGAGACCCATAAAATCAAATCCCCTTGTGCTAGAAAGTTGGTATGTTACCTGGTTAACTTCTGCCTTTATTTCCTTCAGGTGCCTACTATTATTACTTTTTAATTTAAGACATAAGAAGTAAAAGTAATGTCATTCCTAGTCAACCCACCCAAATAATCTTTACTTATAAGCATCCTCTGTGTTCATGAAAAGTGAAATTTATTACATTTTGCTTTGATCTGCATTTTGTTGTTCTCTGGTTATTTCATCTCCTTTTCAGTCTCAGATATGCACATTTAACAACATCTACAAAACCAGGAAGCAGACTACATCATCACAAATTTAGCCAAGTTATCATAAAACCTTCTTGTGTGTGTGTGTGTGTGTGTGTTTGCAAATGCTGATTCCAGTTCATTATATTTCTTTCCATTTTTTGGAGCTTCTAATGAATGAAAAGATTGTCTAGGAACCTCATAGGTTCCCCCAACATAAGGGGCCACCTGATTTGTCTTTGAAGTCAGGGTGGTCAGAATATGTTAGTATGCGCTAGTCACTGGCTGTAGATGTTCCTTCATCGCACTTCTCTGAGACCCAGTTTCAGCAATAATTTTCTGTGGAAGAAAATCATTACTCATAGATCCTCAGTCTTTTAGAGGTTTTTGGCTTAGGGCATGTATGCTCTTTGGAGACAGAGACAGTGAGAGAGAAAGTGAGAAATTACCCACTCCCCCAGGGGGATGGCCATGCTGCAATTGCTCCTTCTCCCAGGATCTTGGGCTTGCACACACATACCTAGCATGATTCTCAAGCCACTGGGTCTGGGACTTGAACCATGGTCAGCCATGTGGGAGTGCAGTGACTCAACTGCTATGCCATTTGCTGGCCCCCTAGATACTCAATCTTTACATGAAGATGACGAATTGGTTCCTGAAATTCTAAAAAACTTTAAGTTACTTGACCTATAAATAATTTTGTTTTTGTTTTCCATTTTGTATCAAGAAAGCACCCCAAATTACTGATATCTTCATTTTTCAGATGAGAAAATATAAAACCAATAAATGGGTAAATTTGTAGGTATACAAATATATTAACCTGATTTAAAATTAGAACTGAAGGGGTCAGCAGGTGGAAAGGTGACTGAAGTGCTGGATTCCCACCTGGCTGGACTCCCACAAGTTCCAGAACTGGTGACCTGCTTTTTCATTTTCTATCTCTCTCTCTGTCTCTCTCTCTGTCACTCTTTGGTGAACACATGTACCCTATAGCAAATTAAAAAAAATAATAATAAAATGAAACTAGAAAATAAAATTATAACTAAATATGGAGAGATGATTCTTTTATGTGGCAAATAGGGCTTACTTAGAAAATGTATCTTTCTTTGAATTATGAAAAGTCATTAGAGGCAGTTAAAGAATCTAAAAGTACAGAAAATTATAATAGATTATTTTAGTGGGACACAGATTATTGTTACATTATATCTCTAGATTGAAAAGGAGAGAGGAAAAAATATACATATATCAGAAAGAACAAACTATTTTTCACATACTACTAAAAAACAAAGCCTTCCTCAGTGTTTCATTATACCTCTGCACAAATTTCTTCATGAATTGAGTCCACACTTCATATGTAGACCCAGTTACCGATTCAAGTTCAAGTACAGTCTGGGATGAGTCCTGTCTTTGAGCCACCCTTGTCCATTCCCCATGTTCTGAAGGAACACACCATGTACCTTCTTTGCTCTGGAGTTTTGCTCATCTATTTCTCTGCAGACTGACTCATTACTAAATTGCTCTTAATTTCCAGAAATTGGGAGGTTGGGAAGAGTAATTATTACTTTTTATTACACTTTTCTTACCTTTGAGTTTGCTACCTGAATCTTCCATTTATAAGTTATAAGCTCTTTGAGGACCAGAAACTTTTCCCTACCTTTGTTTCTCTCCTAACATCTAACAAATACCATAATTCCAGCAAATATTTGTTTAGTAATTAGAGCCCTCTACTGCAAAAAAAAAAAAAAAAAAAAAAAGACCTCCTCTGCTTATGCATATTAACCCTAGGCCATATTATTGTAGATCATATTCCCCACTATTAGACATTATAGCATGGTTTCTCAGAGCATTCCTCTGCACTCCTGCAGTTATTTTGCAAAGCTATATTATCTCAACAAGAGAGTTGATCTATTCGTTCAGGCTATTATTTAAACAGTCATTAATTGAACAGTGAAGTGTTCTGCTCACCTATGATTGTATAGGGAACTATAAATATATGTGCAGTTGTGTAATTATCTCCACCAACGCCACTTTTCAAAACGGTTAATTAACACAAACATATGAAATGCAAATGCTATCTCTAACGTTATTCAAAAAAGACCCATGTAGGTACTGTAATTCTATTGGAAATATCAACTATGTTTTCATTTGCTCGAATTTATAGTGCCTGACATGTTACTTTCACAGTAACTTGTGATTCTAACTTGTCCTCGAAGACCCCAAGGATTGGACCTATAATTTTAATAACAAATCCCTTCTGTGAACACCAATTTTCAATAGTTGAATTTCCTGAGCTGGTACCCCAGTCTTCCTCGGGTGAGTTTCCATGCCCGTTACATTAATTGCTTCACAATGTAGGATCTACCACCAGCTCTGTGTCCTAGGAAATCTTACTTCTGTTTTATATTCTGTAAAATGACATTAATATCAAATTCACATATTTGTGTGCAAATTAGCTAATCATGAAATATGTATAATGCACATGTTACACATGGTAAATAAATAATGTTTTCTATTTCCTATTTGTAGCCTGCCCATCTTTGAACCTAGTGTGCTTGATATATTGGACTTCAACTTCATTCTCCCTTACTGTCTCTTTACTCCTCCTCCTAGACCAACTACTAGAGATAGATGAAAGCATTGACCATGCAAATCCATACCTGAAACATAGCATCATGCCAAATGCTGGCATGTGTGTGTGTGTGTGTGTGTGTGTGTGTGTGTGTGTATGTATTTTTTTAAAAAACAATGCTTGGTATGATGCACTCAAGGTCATTTGGGAAAAGTCAGGTACCATTGTGTTTAAAAAACAGAAACCTGGTGGTGGCAGAGAGATGATAGGGAATGCTAGAAAGATAAACATGAAGTAGGTCACCTGAAGTTTCGAGGACCCCAGGTAAAAAGCTGAATTACTCAAGATACTAATCTCTTTTTCTCTTTCTTTGCTGCCTCCCTTCTTTGGAAGATTTATTCTCCCCAATATGTCAAATGCTGTCTCTATACTATACCAGTTGACCCAAACTTACAAGGGAGTCAAGATGAGCATTTCCATCTGCTTTATGTATATGCCAGAATTGAACTCTTTGCCACCAGCTCCTTTTCTAGGTTTTTCTGTTTCCCATTCTCCCGGTTGATGAACCCTATTTTAAATCTTCCTACAATTCAACATTTATTCACCCAAAAACAACTTGAGTGTTAATAGATACTTGTTATGGTTTGGTTAACTATTTGTTTCCCAAAGTTTTATGTTTTTAAATTTGATGTTGGGAGGAAGGTGAAGCTTAGTGGTCAGTAATTGGCTCATGGAGGTTCTACTCTCGTGAATAGATTAATGATGTTTTGAGAAACCGTGTGAGCTCTAGCTGTGAGGGCTGGTTCTCTCAAGAGCTGGTTGTTACAAAGGAGAGCTGCTCTCAGCTCACTCTCGGTGCTTGCCCCTGCCAATCTGTGCTTCTGTTAGCTATGTTTGAGACTGGCCTGATGTTACATTAATATCTTCTAACTTTCTAGCTTCAGGAATTGTGACTCAATAAGCTTCTATTTCCTTGTAAATGATCCAGTCTCAGATATTTCTGTTAGCAATACAATAATGGGCTAAATAACAATAAACTAAAAATTCACAAAGGAAAAGATAATATAGTTCTTGCCATCATATGACTTACATTTTATTTGGAAAATAATTATAGAAAATAACAGTTCCGTGTATTTCCCCTACCATATTTTACTGCTCATTCTCATCCCCTTTGTTACTTTTTCCTCAAAATCTTTTGCCTTTAAGTTTTGAAGTGCCCTTGGACTTGGCTTTTGAACTTCTCTGACTCTCAAATTTATGTTTACAACTTGGATCTCTGTCCTGAATTCCATACTGGTAAATATGAGCTGTTCCCTATCTCCTCTACTTGGAATTCTAATGGGAATCTCCTTATCACTTTTGTGGCAGATTAAAAATATGTCATGGATTAACACCCCTCTTTCTAAGGTGGAGTCTAAATTCCCTGTCCTTGAAAGTAGGGTGACCTTAGGGATTCAATCATTCTAGTGAATATAATAATGCAAGGGGTAGGGTGCTATGTAAAATGAGAGAATAGTTTAGAAACCTATTCATCTTAATATGCTTTTTTCTTGCTGTTTTTCTGTTTCTTTCTTAAGATATGAACTTTTTAAAAACTTTATTTATATTTTTAAATTATTATTTATACATTTAACTGCTATACATCATTTAGATTATAAAGAGACTTTATCCAGCATGATATACACCTCAGTCCAGTCCAGTTGAGAATATTATAAATGCCTTCATAATAAGCCATATCTGTCTCAAAAATGTCTTACCTCTCTATTTTTTTCACCCA
>NW_006160110.1:966601-967516 GCF_000334495.1 Tupaia belangeri chinensis | reverse complement strand
GTGACCACAACATTTGTTAATGCTTTATGTCCTCCAGTCTTTCAGTGTCTACCATGGAGTGCAATAGTAAGTATATGTAAAGTTGTGACATACAATGTCTCTCTTTCATAACCTGACTTGCTTCACTCAGCAGCAAATCCTCCATATTTGTCTACTTTCTATCAAATTCCAGGGCCTCGTTGTTTTTTATGGCTGAATAGAATTCCATGTAGTATATGTGCCACACTTTTCATTCATTCATCTGTTTGTGAACATTTGGGTTGGTTCCATGTCTTAGCAATCATGAATAAGACTGCAATGAATATAGATGTGCAAGTGCTTCTCTGACTGAGCATTCTCCTGTTCTTTGGGTAGATACCCAGGAGTGGAATTGCTGGATCATATGGTAATTCCATTTGAAGGTCTTTGGGGAATCTCCATATTGTTCTCCACAGTAGCTGGACCAATTTACATTCCCACCAACATTGTTGGAATGTTCCCCTTTCACCACATCCCCTCCAGCACTTATCATTTATTTTATTTTATTTTTTTAATCTTTGCCATTCTGACTGGGGCTAGGTGGTATCTCATTGTGGTTTTGATCTGCATCTCCCTTATGATAAGGGATGTTGAGAATTTCTTCATATGCTTTTTGGCTGTTCATATGTCTTCCTTAGAGAGTTGTTTATTCAGTTAATTTCCCCATCTTTTAAGTGGGTTACTCTTTTTCTTCTGGTAAGCTTCTTGAGTTCCTTCTGTACTCTTGTTATCAGTCCCTTACTTGAGGCACAGTTAATAAAAATTCTCTCCCATTCTGGGTCAATTCACACTAATTACAGTGTCCTTTGCTATACAGAAATGTCTTAATCTGATGTAATCCCACCTTCCTATTTTGGGGATTATTGCCTGTGCTTTGGGGGGGGGGTCTTATTTTAT
>NW_006160110.1:960515-966533 GCF_000334495.1 Tupaia belangeri chinensis | reverse complement strand
TAGTTTGTGGTCTTAGGTTTAGATCTTTGATCCACTTTGAGTTTGTTTTTGTTAGTGGTGACAGATAGGGATTCAGAGTCATCTTTGTGCAGGTGGATATCCAGTTTTTCCAGCACTGTTCGCTAAAGAGGTTTTCCTTTTCCCACTGGATTGACTGAAGCCCTTTGTCAAAGATGAACTGGCTATATGTTTTAGGGTTTATTTCTCCACTCTGTTCCATTGGTCCTCATGTCTGTTTTTGTGCCAATACTATGCTATTTTTTATGATCACAGCTTTGTAATATATTTTGGGGTCAGGAAGTGAGATGCCACCTACTCCACTTTTCTTGTGCAGAATGGCTTTGGCAATATGAGGTCTTTTATGATTCCAGACAAATACTATGATTGTCTTTACTAGATCTGTGAAGAAGATCTCTTGTAGTTTTATAGGGGTTGCGTTAAATATGTAGATTAATTTGGGTACGATTTGCCAATCCAGGACATGGGATGTCCTTCCACTTTTTTGTGTCCTTTTTGATTTCCTTTTTAAGATTTTCATAGTTTTCCTTGTAGACATCTTTGACTTGCTTGGTTAGTTTTATTTCTAAATATCTTATACTCCTTGTAGCTATGATAAGTGGGATTACTTTCTTCAGTTCTGTCTCTGTCTGCTTGTTAGTTGTATATAGAAATGCTGTAGATTTTTGTAAGTTAATTTTGTATCCTGCCACTTTATTGTATGCATTTATTAATGAAGTTTTTTCATGGATACTATTGGGTCTTCTATGTATACAATCATGTCTTCTTCAAATAGAGATAATTTCTTCTCTTCTTTCACTATTAGAATGCCTTTTATTTCCTTCTCTTGTTGGTTTGCATTGGATAGGACTTCCAGTACTATATTAAAGAGGAATGGAGAAAGTGGACAGCCTCATTTTGTACCAGTTTTAAGTGGAAAAGTTTTCAGCTTTTCCCTGTTCAGTATAATGTTAACTAGAGGTTTTTCATATATGGCTTTTATTATGCTGAGAAATGATCCTTCTATGCCAATTTTACTCAGAGTTTTAATTATGAAAAGATGTTGTATTTTGTCAAATGCTTTTTCTGTGTCAATCAAAATGATCACATGTTTTTTATCTTTCTTTCTGCTAATATGCTTTATTACATTTATTGTTTTTGCATATGTTGAAGCACTCTTGCATCCCTGGAATAAAGCCTACCTGGTTGTGATGAATAACCTTTTTAATATGCTGTTGAATATGGTTGGCGAGCATCTTGTTGAGAATTTTTGCATCTATATTCATCAGATATAGGTCTTCTGTGTATACAATCATGTCATCTGCAAATAGAGATAATTTCAGCTCTTTTATTGTTGTATCCTTATCTTTTTTGGGAGTGAGAGTAATGGAGGGCTTCATAGAATGAATTTGGAAGAGTTCCTTCCTTTTGGATCTCTAGAAACAGTGTGAGTAGGATGGGGGTTACCTTTTTTTTAAAAAAGTTTTGTAAAATTCAGCAGTGAAATCATTGGGACCTGGACTTTTCTTTGTTAGGAGGTTATTTATTACTGATTCAATATCATTGCTTGTTTTAGGTCTATTCAGGCTTTTAGTTTCCTCTTGAGTCAATCTTGTTAGATTATAAGTCTCCAGGAATTTGTCAATCTCATCCAGGTTTTCTTGTTTGTTAGTGTATAGTCGCTCATAGTATCCTGTAATGATATTTTGTATTTCTGTTATGTCTGTTGTAATGTTGCCTGATTCATTACGAATTTGATTTATCTGGTTCCTTTCTTTCTTTTTCTTAGTCTAGCTAATGTTGTGTCAATCTTGTTTATCTTTCCAAAGAACCAGCTTTTGCTTTCATTTATTTTCTGTATAGTTTGTTTATTTTCTATTTCATTTATTTCTGCTCAAATCTTTATTAATTCTTTTCTCCTGGAATTTTTTGAAATTTTTATTGTTGTTTTTTCAATTCCCTGAGGCATGATGCTAGGTTGTCCTTTTGCCAACCTTCCTTCTTTTTCTTGTGCACAATAATTCCTATGAATGTCCTTATCATGACTGCTTTTGCTGTGCCCCATAAATTATAGTGCTCAAATCTTTATTAATTCTTTTCTCCTGGAATTTTTTGAAATTTTTATTGTTGTTTTTTCAATTCCCTGAGGCATGATGCTAGGTTGTCCTTTTGCCAACCTTCCTTCTTTTTCTTGTGCACAATAATTCCTATGAATGTCCTTATCATGACTGCTTTTGCTGTGCCCCATAAATTATAGTAACTTGTGTACTCATTATCATTTGTTTCCATGAATCTTTTTATTTCAGTCGTTATGAAGTCATTCAGAAGTAGATTATTTAGTTTCCATGTATTTGTGTATTTTTGAGAATTTTTCCTGAGATTAATATCAAGTTTAATTCCATCATGGTTGGAAAATATGCTGGATATAGTTTCTATGCCTTTGAATCTGTAAAGTCTGGTTTTGTGCTCTATCATGTGGACAATCTTTGAGAAAGTACCATGTGGGGCTGAGAAAAATGTATATTTTTTGATTTTTGGGTGGAAAGTTCTATAGATGTCTATCAAATCCATCTGATTTTTGGTATCATTTAGGTCCTGAATCTCTTTCCTTTTTTTTTTTTTTGTCTTATTGATCTATCTAATGGAGATAATGGGGTGTTGATATTTCCAACAATTATTGTGTTACAGTGTGTCTCTCCTTTTAGATCTCAAAGTTTTTCCTTTACACATTTGGGTGCTCTCAAGTTTAGTGCATAGATATTTATAAGGGTTATCTTCTTGGCCAATTAGCCCTTTTACTACTATATAATGCCCTTCTTTGTCTCACGATTTTTGTCTTAAAGCCTATTTTGTCCAAAATCAGTAAAGTAACTCCCGCTCTTTTCTGGTTTGCATGTGAGTGGAATGCCTTTTTCCAGCCCTTCAATTTTAGTCTATGTCTTTATCCATGAGTTGGGTTTCTTACAGGTAGCAGATGGAGGTTTTCTGGTTTTTAATCCAGTCAACCAGTCTGTGTCTCTTGATTAGAGAATTAAATCCATTAACATTCAATGTTATCGATACTTCCAGACTTGTCCCTAACATTAAGTTGGCCATATTCTGGGTTGTTTTTGTTCTCTTATTGCTGTCTTAGTTTTCTTGGTATAGTACTCCTTTCAGAATTTCTTGAAGAGCTAGTCTGGAGTTGGTAATCCTATCAGGTTTTGTTTATCCAAGAATGATCTTATGAAGGACAGTCTTACAGGGTATAGTATTCTTGGCTGAAATTGTTTTTCATTTAACACTTCGAATAAATTTCCCTGTTCTTTCCTTGCTTGCATTGTATCTGATGAGAGATCCAGTGTTAGCCTGATGGGATAGTCTTTGTAAGTGATTTGACATTTCTCTCTTTCCAATCTTAGTATTTTGTTTTTGTCTGTCGTTTTGGTCAATCGAGCTATAATGTGCCATGGAGAGGATCTTCTTGCATTGATTCTACTTGGATTTCTTTGTATTTCTTGGGCCTGGATGTTTGAGTGCCTCTCTAGACTTGGAAAGTTTTCTTCAAGGATTTTGTGGAATAGATTATCCATGCCCTTCTTAGTTTCTTCACCTTCTGAAATACCAACTATTTGGATATTTAGGTGCTTCATGGTATCTAGTATTTCTCGTATATTATCCTCAATTTTCTTGGCTGTTTTCTCAGTATTTTTTGATAATTTTTTCTAGGTCAGAAGGTTTGTCTTCTACTTCCAAAATTCGATCTTCTGTGTGGTCTACTCAGCTGGAAGTTTTGATTACTGTATTATAGCCTTCATATCTAACAGTTCTGTTTCTTTTTTATGGTGTCTAATTCTTCTTTCATATCATGGAAGGACTTCCTCATCTCTTGGAGCTCAATGTCTCTTTTCTCTTGCATCTCATAGAGTTTTATTACCATAAGTATTCTAAATTATTTTTATGACATTTTGGTAATATCCTCTAATATTTCCCTACTTGGAGACAAGTTACAGTGTTTCTTGGCTGCAGATAGATTACTTGATTCTCTCATCCTTGAGGCTTTTCTCTGATTTTTAGTCATTTGGTAATGTATTCACTTCTGCATAACTTATTGGAGAAGGATTCTGTTACTGTGAGCTTGTGTGTTTCCCTTACTGTGAAATAATTTGGTGCTATTTTCTCTCTTCTACTGGGTTCTCCAATGCAGAAAAAACAGGAGGAGGTCTGCAATCAGATTTATGAAGGAAAATTTCACTATTTTTGCAACCACTACAGTGAGGTGCAAAGAATTGTCTAAAATTCACAATGTTCAGATGTTTAACTACTATGTACCTAGTAGTCTCTAGGCAGTGGGTAAAGTGGGTAAGGGCTGGGCAGTAAAACAGGAGAGTAAGGTAAAAGAGAAAGTAGGAAATAGAAAGAAGAAGAAAAAACAAAGAAAAAAGAAGGAAAGTACTTCAAGAAAAAGAAGAAAAAAATTAGAAATCACATCACACAAAATGAAATTGGGTTAAAAATGGAAAACCCCAACACAGGCAGAGGTGGAAGTACCTGGAGGCATTCTGTCCTAGGTGAGGGAAGAAGAGACAGATTAGCAAGAGAAAGGCACAAACAGGGCAGAAAGTTTCTTCCTTTTTTTTTTCCTTTAAGAGAAAAAAAGGTTAGAAGGGACAGAGTAGAACAAGAGGGAGATGCTTGTGTACCTGACTAGCACTGAGGTGGGGGGGGGGGGGGGGACCCTGGCTGGGGAGGAGGCTTCACCGCCCTGTAGCTGAACCCAGAGGCCCAACACAGAAGAGGAGGAACCTGGAGACTTTCTGTCTTAGGTGAGGGAATTTTTTTTTTTTTTTTTTTTTTGTAGAGAAAGAGAAATTTTTGTTATACGATGCATGTTCTTGCCAGTGAGAAAGAGACAGACAGAAAGAGATAAATCACCCTCCAGGGGGGATGGCCATGCTGCAATCCCTTCTCCTCCAGTCACCTCTTGGGATTTTGGGCATGCACACACATGTGCTCAGCTTGAATTTTAAGCTACCAGGTCTGAGATTCGGACCGTGGTCGACTTCATGAGAGTCCAGTGATGTAACCATTATGACATCCACTGCTCCCAAGACATACATCTTAGGAGTCCTGACACTGGAGTCTGGCTACTCTGAGCCACCACACTGTAGTGACTATGTGATGAGACACATGACGTTAGAAATGTTGGAGGAGTTCAGATCCTCTAGCCCTTTGCTATTTGAGTTTGCAAAACAACTGCCAGATATGTGAGTGATCAACTCTTCAGATTTCAGGTGGTAGAGGTAAGTTATTCTCTCGGAACCCCACCCGAACCACAAATTTAAGGACAATATCAGTGTACTCTTTCTCCAAGACCCTGAATTATGAGATGGATTGTTTTTCAACAACCTGCTCTGGAACAATGTCCAAGATGAAAGTATATTTTCACACCTGTTTATTGTGCAATCTTCTTACCTTAGTTAATACCAAGTCTGCCTTGACCACTGAAGCCAAACTTTAAATTTTTCTCTTCTTAGCCTATCTTATATTTGATAAGTCAGAATATTTACCTTCTTGACTTCCATAAATTGCAGGAACTTGACCATTACTCACTACCTCCACCACCACAGAGACCTCATCATCTTTGATATGGATTATGGGGATAGTCTATTTGGTAGACTTACTGGGCTAATAGCACCGATTATTTACCCGTTCCTGTCTCCATGCCCTTCCCATTTGGCTTTATCACTGCTCTCAGTTAGAGATGGAGAAGAGTTCTCTTTTCTTTGATTTTCAGTTCAGTCATGTGATTTGCCTTGACAAGTATGAGGCAAGCAGAAAAATCTTGTCCATTTCTATCTGCTCTACTGCTTCTCTGTGATAGCCTCAAGATCAAGCCTGGCCTATTTTGCTGGAAAAAGAAAGATGTGGTGTGGAGTCAATTCACCGCAATACGCAGTTGAGCTCATTCTTGGTCAGCAAAACTGCCTCGCTGAGCTGCAGCTGCCCACAGACATGAACCAACTCAGTCAACACCAGAAT
>NW_006160110.1:947867-960065 GCF_000334495.1 Tupaia belangeri chinensis | reverse complement strand
TTTTTTTTTTTTTTTTTTGTAGAGAAAGAGAAATTTTTGTTATACGATGCATGTTCTTGCCAGTGAGAAAGAGACAGACAGAAAGAGATAAATCACCCTCCAGGGGGGATGGCCATGCTGCAATCCCTTCTCCTCCAGTCACCTCTTGGGATTTTGGGCATGCACACACATGTGCTCAGCTTGAATTTTAAGCTACCAGGTCTGAGATTCGGACCGTGGTCGACTTCATGAGAGTCCAGTGATGTAACCATTATGACATCCACTGCTCCCAAGACATACATCTTAGGAGTCCTGACACTGGAGTCTGGCTACTCTGAGCCACCACACTGTAGTGACTATGTGATGAGACACATGACGTTAGAAATGTTGGAGGAGTTCAGATCCTCTAGCCCTTTGCTATTTGAGTTTGCAAAACAACTGCCAGATATGTGAGTGATCAACTCTTCAGATTTCAGGTGGTAGAGGTAAGTTATTCTCTCGGAACCCCACCCGAACCACAAATTTAAGGACAATATCAGTGTACTCTTTCTCCAAGACCCTGAATTATGAGATGGATTGTTTTTCAACAACCTGCTCTGGAACAATGTCCAAGATGAAAGTATATTTTCACACCTGTTTATTGTGCAATCTTCTTACCTTAGTTAATACCAAGTCTGCCTTGACCACTGAAGCCAAACTTTAAATTTTTCTCTTCTTAGCCTATCTTATATTTGATAAGTCAGAATATTTACCTTCTTGACTTCCATAAATTGCAGGAACTTGACCATTACTCACTACCTCCACCACCACAGAGACCTCATCATCTTTGATATGGATTATGGGGATAGTCTATTTGGTAGACTTACTGGGCTAATAGCACCGATTATTTACCCGTTCCTGTCTCCATGCCCTTCCCATTTGGCTTTATCACTGCTCTCAGTTAGAGATGGAGAAGAGTTCTCTTTTCTTTGATTTTCAGTTCAGTCATGTGATTTGCCTTGACAAGTATGAGGCAAGCAGAAAAATCTTGTCCATTTCTATCTGCTCTACTGCTTCTCTGTGATAGCCTCAAGATCAAGCCTGGCCTATTTTGCTGGAAAAAGAAAGATGTGGTGTGGAGTCAATTCACCGCAATACGCAGTTGAGCTCATTCTTGGTCAGCAAAACTGCCTCGCTGAGCTGCAGCTGACCTTGAAACACAGGTTTATGGGCATTTTCTTACTATTTTTTTTTTGTTTGTTTGTTTGTAAGCCACTGTATTTGTGGTTGCTATGTGACATTTTTGTGGCAATAGGTAAGTAACATGCAGATATTGATGTTAGGAATGAGGTGTGTTTATTTGCATTTTCTTACTATTTTTTTTTGTTTGTTTGTTTGTAAGCCACTGTATTTGTGGTTGCTATGTGACATTTTTGTGGCAATAGGTAAGTAACATGCAGATATTGATGTTAGGAATGAGGTGTTGTCCATCCCAACGTGGGCCCACTCAATTTCTATTATGTGTGTGAGAACATTGTGCATGACATGAACCCATGCTGCATTACTACTGAGTCACACTTGGCTCTTCAGTAACCTTTATAAATAATAAGTACAGAGCTCTATGGCAGTTTGCAGAACAAGAGCAATCATTTACTGAACCCAAATCCCAGGAATATTTGCATTAGAATTGAGACCACAGGTGGCTCTGTGGCTTGGTAGTTAAAGTAGTCAGATTCAATATGGCTAGCTGTGCTTTTTGTCTCAAACCCAGTGGCTTGAGAAACACTCTGTACATGTGTACATGGTTGTCCCAAATCCCAAAATGAGAGACAGATGGAAAAAGGGATTTTTGGAATAACCATTGCTGGGGTGCTTTCGTCTCTCCTCTTCCTGTCTTTCTCTAGTGAGCGCATATGCCCTCCAGCAGTGTGTGTGTGTGCATATTTTTATATATGTAAATATAGAAATAAAGAGTCACAATTGCTAGGAGGTTTAATGATCCCCATTGAGAGTTAGTGGTGCCAGGTCAGTAGGTGATGTGGTGATTAAGGCACTGGATTCCCACATGGCTGACCATGGTTTGAGCCCTAAACCTGGTGGCCAGAAAATCACAAGTAAAAATAAATAGATGTTAAAAATAGAATTAGTAGTATCCTGACATAAACCTTTATTGTAAAGTTTTTGGCTATTGTGAGGTTAAGGCACCCTTCTTGAAGTCATTCATATGACTAGAGATCTATGTACATGGTCTTTCCTGGTCATAGAGCTTCTTCTTTGTCCTATTTCTCATCCACATCAGCATATCTGATTTTTCACAAATACTATTTCAGGCAGACATTAGAACCTAGAAGTAAAAGTGATCTAAAAATGATGCCTTAGAAGCCCTTGGCATGTAGCAATGATTTTCTTCTGTCATGTATAATTCACAGAATGGGGTTTCTGGCCAAATACTGACCACAATAAGCACTTTGTCACCTAGAGTTTGAACATTGCTGTTTCTACATCTTAAGTACTTCTGATATTTTTCTTCCTTATTCTGTTTGTCTGTCTTCTGAACCTTCCCACTTTACTAAGTATTTGAATTATGGTCTTATCTCTAAAATGCTGCTTCCTTCCTGACTGGTTGCTTCCATCTGCACTTTTGATGAACCTGTCTTGTTTTAGGGAACATTACATAGCATTGGGCCAAGAATCCACCCTGCCAGCATCAGCTAGTATGTCTCTCAGATCAGTCAACATTTAACAAGAGACTCTGCATCTTCCTTAGAGTCAAAAGATAACTGCCAAATGAATTATTTTCCCCAGTTCTTCAAGTACACATTTGTTGAGGAAAAAACAATCTCAACAAGCTTTGTCTCTAGGGATGTGGTTTGAATATTGCTTAGTATGTGGCTTTTACATTTGGCGGAAAGCTTTTGCAAGTGAACCTAAAGTTAGAGGGATCCCACCTACTGAGAAAGGTTTTTGGTCTGCAAAAGAAACTCAGCTTCAGAGAGTACTTCTCCAATTTAAGAACAATCTTCCTATAGCTACAGTTTCCAGGATCAACTCTCAGTTGTGCCTCACAATGTCAGATGTCATTATTGAGGAAAAATAAATATAAGCTACAGTTGTTACCCTATCAACCAATTTAAGAAAATTTCCTGTGAGAACTGAAGAGTCAGAGGTCAGTAGAGAGCCCTTGAATTTCAGGTGTAAGGATATGGTTATCTCTGTAACATTAATACACACATAGAACAAAGAACATGGTTCCCTCCAACACAGCCACCATGGGAGAATATATGTCTGTCCCAAGGTTGATTTTGTTTTAAATCTCTCTCTCTAGCATTTTCTTTTTAAGTCTCAAAGGTAATACTTACATATGGCAAAAAATTCACTGCATAATGAAAAGGAAATGTCTCTCTTACCTCAGACCTTCAGTCCCTTCTCCAAAAACAAATGTGGTTGAGTTTCTTATAAACCTTGCAGAAACTTCCCATTGCTTTATATTAGCAATCCAAATGAGAATAGGCTCATCCTATATTTCCCTTCCTTGTCTTTATCCCTTAAAAAAATCTCTACAGTCTTTCCATAATTAGTGCACATAGATGAATCTTGTACTCAGTAATGGCTCTTAAATGGCTCGTTGTTTGCAAGTATTATATCTTATTTAATCAGGTTCCTTCTCATAGAAATTTAAATTCTCTGTCTTTTGGTACTAGAAAAAAGTGCTATACTAAAAATCCTCATATTTTATATGTGTGTTCAGATGATACTATATATTTCTGAGAAATCCTTAACAGATATTCCTATGGTTTAAAAGTCATAAATGCATTTAACAAATTGCTGGATGCTATTAAAAGGTGTAATTAATCTTCTCCAAATTTATGACTATCACAGTCTACTTACCTTTGACAACACTATATAATATTAGACATTTTACATTTGTCAATTTGTTGGATAAAAAAGGTATTTCAGTTTTAAAAATTACTTATCAGCTTGCTTATCTAGCCTTATAATAATCTTATTTCATCTGTAATCGTTAATATCCTTATTGGCAAAATGGATTTGACTATCAAAGCTGAAAGAGTTTCTGTGAGGTTTAAAGGAAAGCTCTTATGACAGTGCTTGACACTACATAAATACTTAGAAATTAATTGCTAATCATTGTTATTGCCTTGTCATATGTTTTTTTCTCTACTTGTGAATAGTCTGTTAATGTACTTTGCTCATTTTCTGTTGGATTATTGGTAGTTTTGACATTGATACTTAATAATTCCTTATGTATTAAATTAGTACTTCCTATTTTGGTTTTAGATATTTTCCTCAACTGATCATATATTTTCAACCATGTTTATGATATTTCCCTTCTTTTGTAGGCATGTAAAACTTTTATATAAATAAGTACATTTTAAAAAAAAACAGTTTCTGAGGTTTGTGTTTACTTGGTAAAGGGAGTTTATTGTGCATTTTTGCTTAATTTGTCTATGGTAAATTTGACTTTCAGAAATAACAAATGATTAGTTACAAAACACAAAGATAAAGAACTCAAAAGTATTCAATAGAATACTACTTTGCAATAATAACATAAAGGTTAAATACTTGAGAATAAGCTCAACAACGTGTGTGTAAAGCTTGTATAATTTAAACTTAGATACTCCAAAAAGGGACAAAAGTAGACTTGGGCATTTAGATATTTTTACTCTTGGGTAGAAATCACTCAAGATCATAAAAATAAAAATTTAGTTAATATAAAAAAGTATCCTGATTTTAATAAAACACTACCCTTTTTTTTTCTTTCTAGACAAGTTGACTCTAATATTCATATGGAAACCTAAGCATGTTAGAATAGCTTTAAAAAAAAAAAAACTTTGTAAAAAGAGTCTTAGTAGGTAATAGAACATACTATGAAGCCTCTATAGTGAAAGTATATAGTATTTGACAATAATTAGAAAAGTAAACCAATGGAAAATATCACAATTTCCAGGAAGAAAAACAAATGCATGTGAGAATTATTATATAATAAAGATCAGCACCGAGGATTGATGAAGAAAAGACTGGCCCTTGATTAAATGTTACTTGGACAATAGGGTAATCATTTAGAATAAACAGATCATTACATATTAAACTCTAAGTGGATTAGACATTTCAAAATAGAAATTAAAGTATAAAACTAGTAGAAGAAAACATGGACACACTTATACTTAAATCATAGTGTTTCTAACTATGATTCAAAATCTTAAACCAAAAATGGAGTAATAAATAAAATGTTATGGCAAAAATGACATAAAAAAACTGAAAGAAATAATTTACAACTTATATCACAAAGTCCACAATTTATTTTTGAGAGGTTTTTGCTATAGGGTGTGTGCACTCACCAGAAAGACAGAGAGAGATAGAGAGATAGAAAGCGAGAAATCATCCCCCAGAGAATATGGCCATGCCGTAATCTCTTCTCCTCCATTCTCCTCTCGGGATCTTGGGCACACACGCACACGTACCTGGAACAAGTTTTAAGCCACCGGGTCTGGGACTTGAACTGTGGTTGACAACATGGGAGTCCAGCGACATAGCCATTATGCTAACTCCTGGTCCCTCACAAAGTCCATAATTCTAATACATAAAAAACTGTTAAAAAATAGGTGGAAAGAACTAAATCTCATAGAAGAATGGGTAAAAGACATTGATAAGCAATTTACAGGAAATAAGAAAGGCAAATAGCTTTTAAAAAATAAATGTTATAATGAAAGAAAAACTAGATTTATAAAATGAGATATTATATGACTAGCAAAAATCCAAAAGATTGACAATGCACTTGTAAAGAAACAGGTGCTCTCATGCTATGCCGGTAGAAATTCAAAATATAGTACAATTACTAAAGAGAGGAATTTGTCGCTACCTCATAAAATTTCACCTTCATGTCCTCTTTTAAATCTAAGTCCCAATTCTTTAAATTGACCTTACAAATATACCTCTATAAAAACAAGATGAAACAACAACCTCAGCCATGACAAAAATATGATTATTACTTGTGGAATTTTTCATAATAGCAAGGGATTAAAAGTAACTTAAATCTATATCAAGAAAACTGGTTGGATAAATGGATATAGATCAAAATATGGAGGAAGACTAGACAGTCTTAAAAAACAAGAGGAGCCAGCAGGTGATGTGGTGGTTAAGGTGCTGGATTCCCACCAGGCTGCCCACAGTTCAAATCCCAGTCCTGGTGACTTTCTTTCTCACTTGCTCACCTTCTGTCTCTTTCTAGTGAGTATACATGCCCTTTAGCAAATATAAAAATAATAATGATAGTAAATAAATTAAAAAATATATAGCTCTTCTATGAACTGATTTAAAGTGAATTCTAAGTTATTTTGCCAAGGGAAGAAAGCAATACTATTGTTACTTTATATATAAGGAAGCAGAGAGATTACATGAAAATATTTATAATAACAAAGGAGAAACTAATGAACATTTTTATCTGAAATTAGAGTAAAAGAGCTCCTGAATTTACTGTATTGTGTAGTTTTTACCTTTGAACCATGTAAATGTTTATAAATTTGAAAATACAACAGTATTTTAAAAGAGAAAACTTGTAAATTGGGCAAAAGAATCTAAATTTATGTTAAAATGATAATCTCTTAGAGAAAAGATTAAGTTCAAATGATTTTGAACCCCATACTATGTCTGTATATCTTTAAAAGGGAATATTCTAAAAATAAACACAATTATGTAGAAACCTTAAATTCACTCAATAAATTTATTAATCATAGGAAATTGTTTTAGTAATGTTAGCAGTTCTACTTTTGAGACATTCATGGCCAAAAGTTGCCACAGTGATTAAAATGCACTCATCCTCTCAACCCAGCCGATCACCCAGAGCCAGTCTTCTCCCACCTCCTCCCAGTACCCTTGGGCCACTCCATGCCCTTTGTTGGCTTCAGGACCCATATAACTGCCATAACCTCCACCTTTCCTTAGCCATCAGCATGATGACCATGTACCCCTAACAGGTGGACCAGAAATACCATTAGGGTAGGACAGTCATCAACCACCAGATTAACCTGGAACTCTACAATTCCTGGGCTTACCTGTCCGTATCTTCCTACTGAGATTTGGATGATGTGGTTTTGAAGAACTTTGCCAAATACTTTCTCCAACAATCTCATAAGAAAAAGGAACATGCTGAGAAACTGATGAAGTTGCAGAATCAATGTGTTAGCAGCATCTTCATTTAGAATATCAAGAAATCAGACTACGATGCCTGGGAGAATGGGCTGAATGCAATGGAGTGTGTGTTATACTTGGGAAAACAAAACAAAACTAAACAAAACAAACATGGATCCGCCATTATTAGAACTGCTTAAATGTCACTGACAAAAATGATCTCCATTTGTTTGACTTTGTTAAAATGCATTATGTGAATGAGCAGGTGAAATCCATCAAATAATTGGGTGACCATGTAACTAACTTGCACAAGAAGAGAGCTCCAGATTCTGGCATAGCACATCCTGGGAGACCGTGATTGTGAATGCTGAGCCTGAGGCTAACTTCTCCAGAGCAACAGGTTTGAATTCCCTGGTCACCAAGGCAGTGCATGCATGTTAGGGTTTGTTTTACATTTCCTGTAAGTTGTACTAAGATATCCACGTAAATTCTTTAACTTGTACCATTCCTTCATTAAATAAATTTGGTAACTGTCTCCACCAACCCTACACAAATAGAAAAGTTCTACTTTTAGTATTAGTCTGTATAGTGTAGGATGGAACCAATTAGTAAATATATTAATGTCATTAGGAACCAAGATTTTCAGTGTTAAAAAAAAGATGTGACAGTAAAACAAAAGTAGTTATAACAACTTTGATGGTAAATTAGAAATATAAATTCCTAATTTTCAAATATAAACTTCCACACTGCCAAATGAAAAGTTTAGAAGCAAAAATACCCATTATCAATGAACGAATTAACATATTAATCTTTTTTCTAATACCCATTTCTCACTAAAAGAGGAGAGATTCTTGGAAAATTCATTTCAGCAGTTGTCTACTGCTATGTAACAAACCACCCCCCAACACTTAGTGGCTTACAAAAAACAAAACAAAACAAAAAAACAAACACTGCTATTACTCAGGAATCTGCAATTTGTTCAGGATTTGGCAGAAATAGCTCTTCACTCTTCCTCTCAGTAGTATTATGTGGAAGCTAGATTTATTTGAAGGCTCACTCAACAATGAACTCAACTTCTGTCAGGCCTCTCGTTCCAATGTCTGGTTTCTAGAAAGTAAAGGAAGTAGAACAAATTTTATAAAATAAAGAAGACATGGACAAATCTGGACTATAAGACACCTGTATCAAAACTGGCCTCGATCTTCAAAAAGAATGACATTGGAAAAAAAAAAAAAAGAGGTACTTTCAACCTATTAAAATTGACTAAATGATGACTAAAAAATAATAAGTGAAAGTATTGGTTCAATAAAAAATAATAAAAGAGTGGGAGAGAGATAAAACTGCCATAATTGATATTCATAGGACAATTGGGAATATTTGCATATGAACTGAGTGTTAAATTATATCATGAAATTATTAATTGTGTTATTCATAATAATAGTATTATATTGTGAATAGTATCTTTACTCACAGGTGATTCAAAGAGAAGGATTTAAGGTGAAGTATGCTGATTATTTGCAATTCTTAAATGATTCAAAAGAAAAAAAATGTTTAACCCTCATTGAATATAGATGGTGCATATATGGTTGGTTGTACTATTTATAAAATGGTTTTACCATAGAAAATTGAGAGAAAATAAAATTTAATGTGCATTAAAGTTTATGGAATAAAATAGATTATAAGGAGAAACTTATTCTCTACAAAGAAATTCTCTCACTGTTTCTAAAATACATATTCTATCTACTCTCCAGGGGTTTCATACTTCCCCTTTGCAAACTGAGAGCTCCACAAGGGTTTTAAGAAAAGTCAAGTGAGAGAACAAACAAGTGGTGTATTATATTCCCACATCTTCTCTATTTATTTGCCTAAAGACATGTTTTAAATGCAATATATTGACTCCACTATATTTATCAGATTCATTACTTGTATGATTTTCAAAGAGATTGTAAAGTCCATCCTCAAAGAATAGTATGTATAGGCCTGGCCCAGCTGAAGTAGTCACTGCTCCTTGGCAGTATTAAGTACCATGGGAGGCCCATGCCTCCCTGAGAGCTGGTTATAATGGTGTGTCCCTGTAGGTTCAGCTATAGGATAGTCACATAGTGAAACACATTAAAAAAAAAAGAAAGGCAAAAGCAATACCTGAATTATGGTGAGAAGCATAGAAGTTAACAGGTTAACTATTTTGTGTATAACTATGTGAGGAGGTCTTTGGAGATTCCACGGAAATATGTATTATAAAAAAACTATGCATGGATTTCAAATTTTTTTTGTACCAGAATAAACTCATACTTTAATTTTTCTATGAATGTTGTGAAGTCACCCCCTACTTAGTTATATAACTAAAACTGTAAATATATATACGTATAACATGTATGAATATATAATTTATCTTTCTTCCTCTCTCTGGATATATGCATATACACATGCACAAACATTACTTTGTTAGAGTGGTTAAAAAATAATCCCATGCTATTCATTATTCATACTAAATATAGATAGAGACTAATATGAATGGGGTGGAAACTGATTACTGCCAGGATGAGGGAAAATTATGGTACACTGGTGGTCTGAGATAACCTACCCCTCCATTTACTGTATTTATTCTCTCATACAAACCATGTTCATAGTAGTAGACTCTACTCCAAGTAATACAGAAAACAAATTCCAAAAGAAGATGAAGAGACAAAATTCAATACAGATGGCTGGTGTTACCATACCAGGTCTCTGATCAATAATGTGACCATAAACATAAAAAAGAATAAAACCCAGCTGACTGCTTCCTAGTATATTTAGATTTCAGAAACTGACTCTCTTTGGGAAGATGTCAAATTGATTTTTGGAAGAGATTTTTAAAAATTTATTTTTTATTGGGTGAATACACTCACTGGAGAGAGACAGAGAAATAGAGACAGAGAAAGTGAGAAACCCCTCCCCAGCCAGGCAATCATTTTTCTTCTATTCTTATCTCAGGATTTTGGGGCACACATGATGTACCTGCAGCCATTGTGATTTTCAAGTGGCAACAGTCCAGGACTCGACCCATAATCAGCCATGTGAAACTCTAGCGCCTTAACCACTATGCCACCTGTTGGCCCTTGAAATCATCTTTTAATATACATTTATCAGTATTTTTCTCTCTCAATGTGTTGCTCTTTTAAATTGTCACATTGCTGTATATTTATGCTAAATATTCAAGATTCTTGCTTAAATTCAAAATTAGCATTACAATAAAACATAAAGGGACCAGCCTCAGAGCATAGTGGTTGGACATTGAGCATTGGGAGCCAGATCTCACATGAATGATTATGGTTTGAATCCTGGCTCTGGTGACTTGAATAACTTGCTGGATGTGTGTGTATGCAAGCATGTGCCCCAAATCTGAAAAGGATTGAAAAATAGAGGAAGGAGAATTGTGGCCTGGCCACACCCCATTGTCATGTTCACTCTCTCTGGCAAGCATACGTGACCTCTGGAATTATAAAGAGAGAAAGAGAAAGATAACCAATATCATACAAAAGGGAAAAGAAAGTATATATATATATATTTTTTGTGCAAAAGTAAGAAAGTCGTATTGCTCAGAGAGGGAAAGAATAAAAAACTTCATCAAGACATTATTTAGAGGTAGAAGTCTCTTCATGACAGTGGAATGAATTTGCTAAAAAAAGAAGGATCTCTGATAATGGAATAAAGTACACATTTGAAAATGAATGGATTCCATAATAGTTCTATTCCATGCCCTTATCCCTCTGTACTTTAATTTTGGTGGAAAAATATAGTTTGGCACAGATAAGGTTTTACTTTTGTTGAAAATGGTCCATTTCTCTCTGTACCATTTCTATAAGCAAACTGTACTTCTCCAAGGGACCTTTCTTTCTTTTTCTTATTTATTTATTTTGTTGTGTTTTTTTTTTTTTAAGAGGTTTTCACTATAGGGCACGTGCACTCACCAGACAGACAGAGAGAGACATAGAGACAGAAAGCGAGAAATCACCCCCCCCAGGGGGGATGGTCACGCTGCAATCCCTTCTCCTCCATTCTCCTCTTGGGATCTTGGGCACGCACGCACATGCGCCCGGTGTGAGTTCCAAGCCACCGGGTCCGGGACGCGAACCGCGGTCGACTACGTGGGAGTCCAGCCACACAGCCATTACGCTAACTGCTGGTTCCCTTATTTATTTATTTTTAATGACTGACTGTCTTCCTGCCTCAGCCTCTAGGCTGGGACTACAAGTGTATTCCACCATGCCCTGCTCTTTTTTAGATAGTGTCTCACTGTGTTGCCCTGGTCAGTCTTAAGTTCGAGATTCTCTAGTCTCAAACTCCTGAGTTGCTAGGATTTTAAATATGTGCCAACCATGGACCAGGGATTGAACTCAGGCTTCCATTGTGTTCCATCCTACAGAGCACAGCACCTTAACATTGCACAACACCATGGCAGGGCCTCCAAGGACTTTGAATTCAAGAAAGTTATCCAATCCCAGTTTTTTGGCAAACTAGCTGTATTTTATCATAACCTCTGTCAATTCTGATATTCTAGGTGATATTCTGGTAGAGGGTAGCCTTAGCTAACACAATAGCTATGTATTGTGCTGCCAGTTTATGAAGTGTTTTTCTATATATCATCTTGTCCAATCTTAATAGGAAACTTGTGGGATCGTGATATTATTATTAGTTTTTCATACTTTGCAGAAAAGAAAGAGGGACCCAATTGAAACAATAGTCTCTGCTTTTCTACCAACTATTATACTTCCTGTGATCTAAGCAAAGTTCTTTCTTGCAAAGTATTTGGAACAATGCCTGGCCCATAGTGCACTCCATAAATTAATATTGTTGGTAAATCTTTGCTTCTCAAATTAGAGGACACACATTCTGAGAGGGTACCGAGGGCACTCAGTTCAGTACATATTCTCAGACCATTAATTTTATTTCATGTTAAATAATTTCAACCACTATTCAATTCAAAAAATATCTTGAAGTAAACTATAAGATTTGCATGAATTTAAAGGTAAAATGTAAGACGTGAACAGACTTCCAACCTTGCAGCAGGCTAATGTGCTCTATACTCCTGACTTTCTGAAGTACATAATCTGT